>NC_067143.1:35699474-35961974 GCF_903995435.1 Acomys russatus | reverse complement strand
CTCATCTGAAAACCCTTTGACCTGACTATGTGGCCTGATACTGGTACTGTCATGGGAACCCAAGCCTAGTGGCCATGAAGGCTAGTTAATTCCTGGTCTCGTCTTCCTCCCTAGAAGCCACATTCAGCTACAGGAGATACTATGAAGGACTGAAGCTGGGCTGAGAGAAGGCCAACAGTCTTCCAGAGCAGTCTCTTCAGTCATGTGTGGCTGTGTGATACAGGGAAGGCGTAGGATAAGAGGGGTGCCAGCTCTGATTCTATGCCAATTTCTACATATACAAGACTTTAGAATTGGGGTAAAAAGCAATGTGGGAAATGTCATAGACCCAGGGACTAGGCCTCCACAGCCAGAGATCTTCAATGACCAAACTCAGAAATAAGAGTCCTAGCCCAACTCAAGTATGCTACGACACAAGAACATGGAAGCCCCTAGAAGGTGCTTACCACATTCCATCTGACTCATCACAAGAAAAATGGAAGAGAGGGTGAAGATAAATGACTGTGGTGGTTTGAACAAGAATAGCGCCTGGGTTCATGGCTCTGAATGCTTGGTCATCAGGGAGAGGTGCTACTTGAGAGGGATTAGGGGGTGTGGCCTTGTTAGATTAGATGTGGTCTTATTAAAGGAAGTGCGTCCC
This sequence comes from Acomys russatus, assembly GCF_903995435.1. Lineage (NCBI taxonomy): Eukaryota > Metazoa > Chordata > Mammalia > Rodentia > Muridae > Acomys > Acomys russatus. The sequence goes on along the minus strand of NC_067143.1, from coordinate 35,961,334 downwards.
TGGGGGAGGGCTTTGGGGCTCTCTTCCTGCTAGCTGCAGACTCAGTTGTAGTTCTCAGCTACCTTTTCAGCACCATACCTCCTACCATGCTTCCCACCATGCTGATGATGGATTAAACCTCTGAAACTGTAAGGCAGCCTTAATTAAATGTTTTCTTTTATAAAAGAGCCACTGTGGTCGTGATGCCTCTTCACAGCAACAGAACACTGACTAAGACAGTGACCCTATGGCAGTTCCTAGCCACTTCAGATACCAAGTCCTCTGCAGAAGCTCAACTTCCCACCTCTGCCCAGTACTCATGGTCACTAACAATGTCCTATTCCTTACTATCTCTGCTCAACTCTGACCTGTGCTCCCCAGGGCCAGAATACCTTCAGAGACTCTCTTCCCGGCCTTACAGGCCCAATTTAACCAACACAACCACACAATACTGCCTCTATGCCTGCAGCCATTATGAATTAGTCCTTCTGATGTGAGGTAGGTTCTCAGTCATGTTTTAATCTCAATGGGTCTGTCATACAGCAGAGGTTTGGGTGCAGACTGCTGCCTTTGCTGTCTATCACCATCTCCTAGGCCGCCTCCTGCTAGCATCCCCTGAGCAGTACAGGGCCGGCACAGTGACCTGGACTAAAGTGGAAGTAGCTGTCAGTTGTCCTCCCAGATCTCTGCAGCCCTTTGTCCTGGCTGTTCTTCTGTCAACCTGACACAAGCTAGTCTTATCTGGGATAAAGAACCTCAATTAAGCTAATGCCTGTAGGCAAATCTATAGGGCATTTTGTTAATGTTTGACACAGAAGGGTCTAGCCCAGGTAGATCAGGCTAGTCTTGAATTCAAGAGATCTACCTGTCTCTGCCTCCCAAGGGCTGAGATTAAAGGCATGAACCACCACTCCTGCCCCCCCCCCCCTTTTTTATTTATTTATTTTCAGCTGGGCGTGGTAGTATATACCTATAATCCTAGCACTTGGGAGGCAGAGGCAAGAGGATCACTGTGAGTTTTTGAGGCCAGCCTGGTCTACAAAGTGAGTCCAGGACAGCCAAGGCTACACAGAGAAACCCTGTCTCAACAACAACAAAAAGATTTATTTTCACGCGTGTGAGTGTTCTACCTGCACATGCACATGCACATGCGTACGTGTACCACGTGCATGCCTGGTGCCTCTGGAGGTCAGAGGAAGGGGCCAGATCCCCTAAAATTGAAGTTATGGATGTCTGTGAGCCACCATGTAGGTGCCATATCAAACCCAAGTCCACTACAAGAGCAACAAAGGGGCCATCTCTTCAACCCCCGCTAATAGTCTTTATTACGATTTAGAGAGCAAACTAATGCACCCTGGCTAAGGGAAACATAGTAAAGGAGTAAGTTGAGCTGTGTCATGAGAGGAACCCTAGAGGCCAAATGATGGCTCATGGGTAAGAACACTTGCTGTGTAAGCATAAGAACCTGAGTTAAACAGACAGCCTGGCACCCATGTAAAAATGCTACGCATGAAAGCTATGCATGAATGTAACCTCACTGTTGGGGAGTAGAAATAGGCAGACCCTGGAAGCTTGCTGGCCAGACAACCTAAGCAAAATGGTGAGCTTCCAAATAAGGAAGCTCAAGAAAATAAGAAGCAATCTTATGTTCTTTGTAATCTACATGCATGTACACACATGCACACAAATACACATACACGTAGCCCAACCTGGATGCCTTTCTGTTTTTTAGCCATGAAGTCTTACTACGAAGCCCTCCTGCCTCCAGCTCCAAAGTGTTGGGATTAGAACTATGCACTACCACAGCTTAAGGCTGACTTCTTGACAGAATCTGCTAGCAACATCAATGGGACAGTAGAGGGTACAGCACATAGTGCCTTTAAAAACAAAGCACATATCTCATCAACAATAACCAGGAATCAGAACAGGCAAAAAGCTCAACTCAGGGCTGGAGAAATGGCTCAGTGGTTAAGAGCACTGCCTGTTCTTCCAAAGGACCTGGGTTCAATTCCCAGCACCCACATGGCAGCTCACAACTGTCTGTAACTCCAAGATCTGACACCCCCACACCAATGTACACAAATTAAAATTATAACCATTGAGATGTAATAAGAATAAATTAATAAAATAAAGTATAAAAAAAATTTTTTTAAAAGCTCAACTCCTTTTCTTTCTTTTTTTTGGAGGGGTGGGGGATGGGGACTGGGTTTCTCTGTGTAGTCTTGGCTGTCCTGGAACTAACTCTGTAGACCAGGCTGGCCTTAAACTCAGGGATCCGCCTGGCTCTGCCTTCCAGAGTGCTGGGATTATAGGTGTGCGCCACCGCACCTGACTCAACTCCTTTTTTAGAGCTGGGAGAACACGGTGAAAGACAGAGACCTACAACACCTCGGCACAGAGCCCACGTGCCTACTCCACTCTCCTTTCTTCCTCAGCCTTGCCTCTGGCCCTGCCTCCAGAGAGGTTCTGCTCAACAGCTCTGTCTACTGAGGGGCAGAATGTTCTTAGAAAATAGACCAAGGGACAAAGACAGTGATTCACCTACCCTTATCCCCAGGATCTCTGGGCACATGCTAAACCATGCTGCCATCTGCTAGAGGCCAGAAAGAGACCACCAAGCCAAGCCCTAACAGGCCTGAATCTGAACCAAACTAACTGGTAATCTAAGTGGAAGTGGAACACGGACCATGTTCATAAAGATACTGTTTTGTTTCTGTTTGTTGAGACAATGTGGCTATTACCCAACTGACCTCAAACTCATAATCCTCCTGCCTCAGCCTTACAAGTGCTGGAATTATATACAAAACCACCACCCCTGGTTAAACTTGCTGGATCTTCAGGCTTTCCCCACAGGTATGAATAGGGTCTCTTTCCAAATAAAAAACCAAGCACTATATATTCAGGTGAGATGCTGATCATTAAGCCAGACGTCCTCTTCTAAGACTATGATCTAGGAGCTGGAGAGAAGGCTCGGCGGTTAAAAGCTGTCTGCTCTTCCAGAGGTCTTGAGTTCAAATTCCCAGGAACCACATGGTGGCTCACAACCATCTTTTTGTTTTGTTTTTGTTTTGTTTTTGTTTTTTGGAGACAGGGTTTCTCTGTGTAGCCTTGGCTGTCCTAGACTCGCTTTGTAGACCAGGCTGGCCTCGAACGCACAGCCATTCACCTGTGCCACCACACCTGGCTTCACAACCATCTATAATGTGACCTGATGCCCTCTTCTGGCATGCAGGTGTATGTGCAGATAGGGCACTTATACATGAAATAAACTTAAAAAGAAGGAGGAGGAGGAGGAGGAAGTGGAAGAGGAGAAGAAGGAGGAGAAGAAGATGATGATGATTCTACCACTGCTCCCATATTAATGGGCTCTCTCCAGTCCCTATCATAGAACCTGCATGGCCTGAGGCTCACCACCCAACAGCCGGATGGTCTACTTACTAGCCCCTCGGTTTCCTCTGTGGTCCTCTGGAAATGTGCAGCCAGGACCATATAGTCTCGCATCTGCTTGTGACATTCAGGACATTTGGTTCCATACCGGATGAGCCTCACTGGGTCTGGGTAAAGTGGCAAGGCTGGAATTACAGGGCTGGCGTTGCTTGAAGTGGGGCTGGGTTTGGGGGAGGAAGAAGTGGCTGGGGTTGCTGGTGCCGTGGAGTTCACAGGAGCTGCCACAAACATCTGGTCCGCGGAGATGGGCTTCACAAGCAGCTGAGAACACTGCATGACAAGCCCCTTGCTCTTGTGGTCTCGGGCATGCCGAAGCAGGCTGCACTTGTTGAAGAAGAGCAGTGTCTTAGAGCACAGTGTGCACAGCACCTCGATGTGGACACTCCGCCGGCTGTAGTGCTGGCTCAGGCTCTTCTCTAAGGCAAACGCGTCTCCACACTCCAGGCAGCAGTACCCACTGGCCGGCACATGGATTCTGCTGTCTGCAGGTGGGCTGAGATTTGGCGCATAGAGGGGCACAGGGTTAGAGCTGTGAAGGACCTTGTTGAAGACCTCCACAATTAGAGGGGCGGCCTTTTTCACCTGGTGGACGAGGGGCACTGTCATTTGTGCAACCTGAGGCTGGCTCCGTCTCTGTGCTGAGGACTTTGCAGTCACAGATGCGGCAACACTGTGGGGGACGAGGTTCAAGTTGGCCAAGTGCACAGCTTTGGGCAAGAGACTGGCAGGGGCCAAGGTTGATGTCTGAAGTGTTGTGCTCTGCTGCTTCTTGCTTGCCTGTGAGGTCAGGGCAGCTCCTTTTGGGACTCGGGGCCCAGAGACGCGGCAGGGAGATGAAGAGTCACTGGTCTTTATCATGCTCTCATCTCCTTTCCTGTCACCCTGGGGGCTCCCTAAACTTATGCCTGCCTCAGAAAAGGGCTCTTCCACAGGCATGGCTGTGCCTTCATCCCCCGGCACCTCACTAGGGGCCTCAGCAATGGTGCTCCCTACAGGTGACTCAACAGGGGACTTACTTGGATCATCAGGGTCTGGCAGGATCCTTGTAACAGTTCGTTTGATTTCCCCTGATGATGTCTTAATTGTTTTGATTCTAACTTTGGGAATTGCTGGTGGGGAGCTGGCAGCCACAGAAGGGGACCCTTTGCTGCTACTGTCACTGCAGATGCTCCGAGGGCTATCTGATGGCTTGATACTTTTTCTAGTGACCTCCAGAGGGCTCCGGGGACTCTTTGGTGACTTGGGCATTTTGGGGCTGCCTTTAGAACCCTCTTTAGTGGGCCCTGAGGAATCTTTTGTGTGACTAGGCTGATCCTCCTTGGTGACACTGGCCACTCGTTTGGCCTGTAGGGCCACCAAGGCTGCAACACAAGAGGATAGTTTGGAATGGGCTGGCTTCAGACGCTGCCTAGGTGGGACAGAGGAGCAAGCACTAAGCTCTGGAGCAAGCTTCTTGAGCTCTCCAACACTGCTGCTAGAGTGACTGTTGAATTCTAAAGCTTCCCCAAAGAGCTGACTGGAATCCAGATCTTTGGGAGGTTCTGCCGCCTTCGGCCCAGCCGGCTCCTGCTCCTGCTGGCTCTCTAAAGGCAAGGGTTCTGGTTTGGCTTCTTTCTTACAAAAGTGATCAAACATGTGTAGCTCCGGGACTGGGAACTTAGCCAGAGCTTCCAGGACTGGGCCCCCCACAGCCCCAGGAGGAGGTGGGAAATAACTGTCAGGGTGCTTGGCCTTTATCCCAAACCCATTATCTTTGACAGGATCTTCAGGTTCTGGGCTAGAGATTGGACTGAATTGGTTGAAAGTGGGTAATGGCTCCGACTTGGAAGGTTCTAGCTTGTTCGTGAAACTCCTAGCACTGTCTCCATTTATGAAAGAAGAATCAAACTTCCCACAGTGGTGGGAGTCTGAAGGCAGGTCTGAGCTCCGAAACCCGTTGTGGAGGAGACTGGAAGCAACGTGGTCTTTCTCTGCTTCAAACGATTCTTGGCGGCTGGTGTTCTTAACTATGACACTCACAGCCGGCACATCTGGGGCTGATCCAGCGTGAGACAGGGACACATTTTCATCCATGCACATGCTGGAAGACTTCAGGGGACTCTCATTCTCCTCACTGGGAGTCTGGATGGCCTCCTTGGCATCAAGACTTGTGGGATCTGGGATGTCAAAGGCAGCCAGAAGGTCATCAAAATCTGGGGTTTTCATATCCCCCATGGCTGGATGCTGACAAGAGCTACAAGAGAAACAAGGAATAGAATCAATGACCACCAGGGCCTCCCTGAACTGTCCTGCATCATCTGTTTAGAATACTTATCACACTAATGCACACATGCAGCTGGCCCACCCCTGCAGATCTTCACCTTCTACACTAGGAAGTCACATACCTGAGTTTCACCCTAAGAGGTTTAAAAGGAGAAGCTTATACGTAATGACAAGCCTGGAAGGTCTTAACCCTTAATACTTTCAGATTTCTGGCTGGCCTCATGACCCCATGACCAAAAGAAAAAGAGAGTGTGCCCTTCTATCCAATTGAGCCATGCCCCCTCACATCTCCCCACCAACTCTGCCCCCACTACCTACCTATAGCTCACTGGCATATGTTCACCCTCTGGGTGGCTAACATATTTAACACACACAAATATCAGGAACAAACGGTGCCTAGAGTCTCTAAAGATCTTTACTGAATGTTTCTGTACATATTCTCATGTTTATATATATATATATATTTTCTCTCTTTTCCCCACTTCTCTTCCTCTCTCTGTGCTATCTCCATTTCTTCTTCTTCTTTTTCCCCTACTTTCCTTCTCTTCTTCTTTTTGAGACAGGGTCTCTCTCTATAGCTCTAGCTGATCTGGAACTCAATATGTAAACCAGGCTATCCTCAAACTTACAAAGATCCACCTGCCTCTGCCTCCCAAATGCTGGAATTAAAGGTATGTACCATCACGCTCAGCTGCTATTAAACCCCCTCCCTTTTTGGTTTTTCGAGACAGGGTTTCTCTGTGTAGCCTTGGCTGTCCTGGACTCACTTTGTAGACCAGGCTGGCCTCAAACTCACAGCGATCCGCCTGCCTCTGCCTCCCGAGTGCTGGGACTAGAGGCATGTACCTCACCTGGCTCTGAAAACCTCTTTTAAATCTTTTTTAATGTATATGAGTGTTTTGATCAAATGTACATCTGTGCATCATATGTGAGTCTACTGCTTCTGTAAGGGGACATAGGATTTCATTATGGGAGGCTGTGGGCCACTATGTGAGAGCTACAAATCAACTAGGATCCTTTTCAAAAATAAGTGCCCTTAGCCGGATATGCTGGTGCACACCTTTAATCCCAACACTCAGGAGACAGAGGCAGGCAGAGTTCAAGGCCATTCTGGTCTACAAAGTGAGTCCAAGACAGCCAAGGCTACACAGAGAAACCCTGTCTCAAAAAACCAAAAAGAAGGGCTGGAGAGATGGCTCAGAGGTTAAGAGCACTGACTGTTCTTCCAGAGGTCCTGAGTCCAATTCCCAGCCACCACATGGTGGCTTACAATCATCTACACCCTCTTATGCCCTCTTCTGGAATGTCAGTATACATGCAGATAGAGCACTCATATATATTTATGAGTCTATATATATATATATATATTAAATAAAATCTAAACAAAAAACAAAAACCCTTGCTAGTAATCTTATCACCTTAAACATTCATGTAAGCATATTTATATTTAAGACTACAGCTCTATATCAGTATCTGTAGTTTTGGAGAATTATTCTCAAGGCTGAGGAATGGATTCCTTCCACCTGGGCACTAGTATCTACAGAAGGACTTTGTCAGTCTCCTTCCAGGACCAAATAAAGTGTGGGGGTAGGGGGTGTGAACCAAGTGTGTGAAGAATACTGATAATCCTAGCACTCAGAGGTGAAAAAAGCAGGAGGATCACAAGTTCAACGTCATACTTCCTTACATAGAAGATTCAAGGCCTAGACTAAACACCTACTAATGGGGAATAGTTAAATATTTGACTATTATGCATTCAACAAAAACATGGTCAATTATCTACAGAGAAACAAAAAAATTACTCATTAACTTTAAAAAAGACTGATACAAAAAGTATTGTCACATTATAACAATATATCATAACTTTAAGTATCTATTGGCATTATGATTAAGGTTTTAAACAGAACAGATGTTTGTCTCCTGAACTAGGTGCTGGAGTCCATGAACAACAGGCAGTGAACTGGTCTGTGGGGCCACATAGCTATGAATAAATGCCTTTGGGACCCTTGCTTCAGATGCTCCCTCCCTCCTTTTTTCTTCCAGTCTTCCAATGCCTAAGGGGAAAAAAGCTGAAGAAAGGTAGGACAGTTGGTCCTTCTGTAGTGCTGGGGAAAGCGTGTGGGAGAGAGGAGCAGTGGTTGACAGATAATAAACGGTTTACTGGAGACCAGTGTCCTCCACCAGAAAATGACAGGGGCTTGAATAAGTATTACATCAGAATAAGCACTGTTCTCCCACAGAAATGCTTCAGGGGTTTGCTAGGTCAGACAGCTAGTGCAGGAATGCAGATGCACACTTACACCTCGCCTCTCGGGAAGGCTGAGGCAAGAGAATGGAGAGAAGAAGGCTAGGCTGGGCTACACATGAGACTTCATATACAGGGCTGAGTACCTCTATAGAAGAGGGTATGCCTAGCATGTTTAAGGACCTGGATTCAAAGCCGGGTGTGGTGTCCACGCCTTTAATTCCAGCACTCGGAAGGCAGAGGCAGGCAGATCATTGTGAGTTCAAGGCCAGCCTGGTCTACATAGTGAGTCCAGGACAGCCAAGGCTACATGGTGAAACCCTGCCTCAAGAAAGCAAAAAGGACCTGGGTTCAATCCCAAACAACACACACCAAAAAGTCGTGTGCGTGCGTGCGTGCGTGCGTGCGTGCGTGCGTGCGTGCGTGCGTGTGTGTGTGTGTGTGTGTAGTAAAGCAAGCATTTAAATCCAGAAAGAAAAAGGAAAAAAAAAAAAAAGAAGAAAAGTTTAGCTTAGCTAAGAACAGACTTCACACTGAAAATATGAGTTTTTCTTCCCTTTGCATCAAAACCTTCAAATTAAAAAGAAAAAACAAACTGGGTGTGATGGTGCATACCTTTAATCCCAGCACTTGGGAGGCAGAGGAAGGTGGATCACTGTGAGTTCAAGGCCAGCCTGGTCTACAGAGTGAGTCCAGGACAGCCAAGATAACACAGAGAAACCCTGTCTCAAAAAACCAAAAAGAAAAAAGAAAAATTTCTGGTCTAGCAAGATGGCTCAGCGGGTTATGACACTTGCTGCCATGCCTGATAACGTCAATTGATTCCTGGGACCCACAAAGCCAATACTCCCACACACACACACACACACGCTAAATATAATAAAATTTATTATATCTCTGTGAGTTCAAGGACAGCCAAGGCTATACAGAGAATCCCTGTATTGAAACAAACAAACAAACAAACCCATTCATTTTGTTTGTTTGTTTGTTTGTTTGTTTTTCGAGACAGGGTTTCTCTGTGTAATAGCCCTGGCTGTCCTAGACTCACTTTGTTGACCAGGCTGGCCTCGAACTCACAGAGGTCCGCCTGCCTCTGCCTCCTGAGTGCTGGGATTAAAGGTGCGTGCCACCATGCCTGGCTATAAACCCATTTCTTGCCAATACTAAATTCCAATAATGGGAATATAATAAAAGTTATGCAACAGGGCATCAAGGAGGCTGAGGCACTCCAAAAGCATTAAGAAAAGCTTCATATAGATATTTACTAATATGATCTGTTTAACAGGGCAGAGAAACTCACACTGCTGCAGACTGACACAGGAAGTTGTCATGAACTAGGACGACTGTAGCCAGATGTGGTAGCTCATGCCTTTAATCCAAGCACTCAGGAGGCAGAGGCAGGCAGATCTCTGTGAGTTCAAGGCCAGCCTGGGCTACTAAGTGAGACTAGGACAGCCAGTACTACACAGAGAAACCCTGTCTTGGGAGGGAGGACTACTTTAGAACCACAAAACTAAGTTAGCTTCAAAATGTGCTATGAGTTTTGGGATGGTAGGGCAGCAGGGAGGGAGAAGAAAGCAAGGAAAGAAATGTTTCTTACCACTTGGTGAACTCTTGATTCTGCCCCCAGAACACAATGACCAATTTACATACTGACTCCACAAATGTTCAGTGATTGCTTATAATGGTTAAGAATTTTTAGCCAGGTGGTGGCGGCACTCCCCTTTAATCTCAGTACTCAAGAGGCAGAGGCAGGCAGATCTTGAGTTTGAGGCAAGCCAGGTCTACATAGTGAGTTCCAGGATAGCCAGGACTACACAGAGAAACCCTATCTCGAAAAACAAACAAACAAACAAACAAACAAACAAACAAACGACTGTTGAGGTAGGGGCAAGACAGAGAAACTCCTGTACCTGGATGACAAAGGGAAGGCAGAGTGACCAAGCAGGCTCAAGAACACACCGTTGCTCCCAAGACCTACATGAGTTTCGGCCTGGACTCTGGAAGGAGACTGGTCAGAGAGACATTGCTTTCATGGATGGTATTCAAAGAAAGTTAGCAAAATCACTAGCTAGACTAAAGGAAATGTGTGTGACGGGGATGGGAGGTGAAGTGTTGCTGTATATTTATCTGGACTCAGAACCAAGTCCCAGACTAGGAATGGTCCAGATGAAATACTGAAGAATCGGGACTGAAGAGATGGCTCAGCAGCTGAGAGCACTGCCTGCTCTTATAGGGGTCCTGAGTTCAGTTCCCAACCACCACAACCATCTATGGTGGCTCACAACCATCTATGGTGAGATCTGGTGCCGTCTTCTGGTGTGTAGGTATGCATGCAGGCAGAACACTGTATACATAATAATAAATAATAAATCTTTAAAAAAAAAAAAAAAGAAATACTAAAGAATCATGAACCATAGGAACTGGCTTTTCTCCCCACTATGCTGCTAGACTTTGATTAAAAGGTAAAATTAAACTAGCCTTAAGGACCTCTGAGTTCTTAAACAAACAAGGCTACAACAGCTGAGCAAATTTATGCACAGCTAATAAACAATTAAGTATTGACTCCTAAGGTAGATAAACAGACCATTCCATATACATATCACAACTCTCCTAGACATCATCTAGACTTGCTTATAGGTCAAGTGACCCAAAATCACAGATGTTCTGAATGACTGGCTAATGCTTCATTCCATGAGACACCTGTCCTTCAAACAATTAAAACAAAACAAAACAAAAAGTCTAAGGAGTCTCAGCCTTAGACAGGTAGATAAGAAACAGCTGTTCCAATAGACCCAGGCAAAACAGACCCAAGAAGGCATAGGCATTACACAGGATGTAAGAATAAAAGAGAATCTCCCAAATTATCATGTCTGGTGGCTTCCAAGCGGCTGTAGACTGCTGCTGGTCTGCCTGTACAGTGTAAAATTAACAGGGCCAGCAAGAAAGCTGAGCAGGTAAAAACACCAACCACCAAGCTGGAGGACCTGAGTTCAAGTCCCAGAACCCACATGGTGCAAGCTGATAAACAACTCTTATACGTTGTTCTCTGCCTCCCACACATATACTATGGCATGTGCACACACAAAAATAAATAAAATGTAATACATGTAAAATAAAGTAGTAATAATAACAAAATGCAAATGACTAAAACAGATGCTCAGGTTCCAGGCACAGCAATTCTGACTCAATAGGTCTGGCTCAAAGCTTCCTGGTTGTTTCTAGAACACTGTTCTAGCCCAACCTCTTGATTACACATTAAAAAACACTAGGTTTATCCACAGGTTACCAAAGAGACACAAAGCTGAAGGCCCAGCCCCTACCCTGAAGCTCATACCAGCTGCTACAGGTATACTGAGGGTCTGAGATTCCTACAGAAGTCACCCTAGCTCCCTCTGTTTTCCTTACTATCCCCCATGGCATAATTCTCGACCATTATTACAGCCAGTTTCAGTAAAATACTTGCTTTCTTGCCTTTACAAGCCCTCAGTAGGAACTCATTAAATTATTAATTGGCACTTTTAGACTTGGCATTCTACTTGGATGTCTAACAGACACCTCATATCTAAAGGACCTAATAGCAACTTTCGATTTCCTCTTACACTCATCCTTACCCAAATCCTTCCAGGTGCTAAGGTCAAATTTTTTCTTTCCTTCATACCTCCCACCTAGTCCACAAGCAAATACCATGCACTATACTTTTAAGATACATCCAAATCTAACCGCTACCTTGCCTGGATTTCCACCATGGCCTGAATTCTCCTCTGGCTTATAACAGCTGTGGTCAACTTAACAGCCAAATGCTTCTTTGAAAATGTAAGTCAGGCCTGGGCATAGTGGCACACACCTTTAATCCCAGCACTCAGGAGGCAGAGGCAGGAGGATCACTGTGAGTTTGAGACCAACCTGGTCTACAAAGTGAGTCCAGGACAGCCAAGGCTACACAGAGAAACCCTTTCTCGAAAAAAAAAAAAAGAAAAAGAAAATGTAAGTCAGACTCTCCTTTTAACCTGTTCCAGCACCATCTTGTCTTACCCTGAGTAAAATATAGTCTTTCTTGCCACCTAGACAGCATGCTGGAGCTCACTGGCACATCTTCCCATAAGGTGCTCTCATCAAGTTTTATCATGGCACCCATAGATCTCCTTACCACTCCTCAAGCATTCTGGCCATGTTCCTCCTCAGCACCTGTACATTTCCCTCTCTCTCTCTCTGATTTACAACTCCTTGCCCACTTGGTGCATACCTATAACACCATAACTCAGGAGCCTGGGCTACACAGAGAGACAAGACGAAAAGACAATGAAGACAAGAGAAGAGAGGTTCTTGTTCTAGGTCTCTGTGGGTCACTTCCTCATGTCCGACAGACTTTGATCTGTGTAGGTGCTCTCCATGGTCACCCCTATCCCTTATCTCCAGCCCTTTATTCTACCTTTTCCCCCTCCACAGCACTTATGACCATTGAACATATATTACCATTTATTTCCTTATTTGAGTAACAATAAGGAAATTATTTACTCAAATTTGCTTCCACTGTGTTTACTGGAAGGTGACCCACCATTAGAATTTCACAAGATTATTTGTCCACAGCTGAGATTATACAAGGATAGTCACAAAGTCCCAAGTAAGTTTATTACCAGCTTTACCATTTGCCTACAGCCTTAACCCCTGAAACTTTCATAAAGAAAGGCTGTAAGGGGTGATAGGCCTTGTGAGTAGGAAAAGATCTACCTGAAATAGCCCTTGTCTATGAATCCTGGATCCCTACAGAAACTGATTAAATCTAAATATTTCATCAGTGAAAAAACACCTACTGGCCAAGGTCCCAGGATCATCCAAGACATATGTCTAAGGGTGAAATCAGTGAGAAGCCAGTAGAGACAAAAGACTAGCTCTAAGAGCTAGGAGCTAGGAACCAGGACTCAGAAGGAAGGCACAGGTTGATCCTGAACCATAAAGGAATACAATTCTATGAGAAAACTAAACCCCACTAAATTATGCATGGTATGTGTGCGTTTTACCACCATACAGCTTCTGTGTTACAAGAAAATGAAACGGGCTGGAGTGATGATTCAATGGTTAAGAGCACTGGCTTCTCTTCTAGAGGACCCAAGTTTGGTGTTTGTTTGTTTTTCGAGACAGGGTTTCTCTGTGTAGCCTTAGCTGTCCTGGACTCACTTTGTAGACCAGGCTGGCCTCGAACTCACAGCAATCCACCTGCCTCTGCCTCCCAAGTGCTGGGATTACAGGCCTGAAACATCGTACTGGCGAGGACCCAGGTTTGATTAGTATTTGACCCAGACACACAACTATCTATAGCTCTAGTTCCAGGGGATAAAAGACTTTCTTCTGGCTTTTGAGGGCACCAGACACACACATGGCATACAGATACACATGCAGACAAAACACCCATACATATAAAATAAAAAGCCAGGTATGCTGGTGCACACCTTTTAATCCCAGCATTCAGGAGGCAAAGGCAGGTGGATCTCTGTGAGTTCAAGGCCAGCCTGGTCTACATAGAGTGTTCCAGGACAGCCAGGGCTGCTATACAGAGAAACCCTGTCTCGAAAAACCAAAATCATCATCATCATCATCATCATCAAATTAAAATGAAAAAAAAAAAAAAAGTGGAGGGAATAAGAATAATAGTCTGGGGCTGGAGAGATGGCTCAAAGGTTAAGAGCATTGGCTGCTTTTCCAAAGGTCCTAAGTTCAATTCCCAGCCAACCACATGGTGACTCACAACCCACTTCCGGTGTGTAGGTGTACATGCAGGCAGAACATTGTATACATAATAAACAAATCTTTTTTTAAAAAATTATAGTCTGAGCAGACTGAGAAGCAGAAACTAGGGCTAGATAACAAACACAGAGAGAGATAAAACCTGACACTTCGTAATCTGCACTTATTTTACCTTGCCTTACTTGCAAACAGATCCCAGCACTGCCTGGGCATTGCACTTGTGAGAACAGAATCAGACACTTGAGAGAAAAGGAGACAGTAATCCTGCTCACACCTGTATTAAAGAACCCCTCCCACTGAACTTTGTAAGCACCATGCCATGGCCGTAAGGACTCCTTGCTGTTTGGTGGTTCTGAAGCTGTCCCTTACTCAGCTCATCGACCACAAGCAAACAAGAGTTGCAAAGATTCCAAAGTTGAAATGTTGCAGGAACACAAAGACATGCCGCTAGCCTTGGGGATCTCTGTGGCTGCCACAGGAGTAGGCTCTAGTGAAAGAAGGGGCTTTTCTCAGCTGCCCTCTGACAGATGTTCCTCAGCTTACAATGGGACTATACTGCAGGAAAACCATTCACTTTAAGTTGGAAATATAAATAAAAAATGGTCAATTAGAGCTGCTTGTTAGCAAAGTAACTTGAATCAGAACTGAGCACCCTGTTCCACCATCTACCCCTCTGTATGACTTGGGTAAAAACTGCCAAGCCTGACAACATGAGTTTGATCCTCTGGACACACATGATAAAAAGAACTGACTCCCCAAAATTGTCCTTGTCTACACACACACACACACACACACACACACACACACCATGGCAAGTGCACACACACACACATACTAAATAATTTAAATAAATGTTTATGTGTGTGTGTGTATATATTTTGGGTTTTTTTTTTTTCTTTTGGGGGTGGGGGACAGGGTTTCTCTGTGTAGCCTTGCTTGGCTGGCCTGGATTCACTTTGTAGACCAGGCTGGCTTCGAACTCACAGTGATCCACCTGCCTCTGCCTCCTAAGTTAAAGGCGTGTGACACCATGCTCAGCTTTGTTTTGTTTCTTAATGTAAGCCTGATGTGGAGATGTGTGTCTGCAACCCCTTAGGGGATGGGAACAGTAAAAACTCGGGAGGTTAAGCCCAGCTTCAATTACATGAGACCTTGTCTCAAAAACAAACAAAATACTTCGAATGTTTCCTTCACAACTCACATTAAAATGTAATGACCATAGTGACAGAATTAAGGGGTAGGACTTGATTTTTTTCCCCCTTTGGGGTTAAGGAGATACAAGGTCTCTTACAGCCAAAGAGGACCTTGAACTCCTAACCCTCCCGCTTCTACCACCTAAAGGCTGGGAGTACAGCTGATCTGGGGGTGAGGCTCTTGAGAGGAGACTAGGTCTAAGAGTTCTGCTCTCATGAATGGATAATTAAGGCAGGGATGGTTCTTAGTTAAAAAAAAAAAAAAAAATATGATGATTCAGCCAAATATTTTTGTCTCACATACATGCCTGTTAGTTCATCTTATATAGCACAAAGGCCACCAATAGAGATGTGGCCCTTTAACTTTGGAATTCCCAGCCTCTAGAACCATGAGCCAAATCAACTACTGCTTATGCATAACTCAGTCTATGATTTTTCTCTTACAGCAACAGAAAACAGATGAAGAGCCCCACTAAATGACCACAAAAAACACTGCACTACACGGGTGATTCATTTATGTGATAGCGTGGCTAGCTATCAGGAAATGTGGCTCGCTGCCACTGTCCAACACAGACTGAGAACAATGAGAATCCAAATTAGAAGTGTCCAACCAGACCAGAAGGTCAGGAAATCAGTGTGCCCCACCCTTTCCCACCCTCCCCTCTTCTCTACTCCATGTGCCAATCATACATATTTCTTCCTTTCCTCCCTCCTTCAGTCACCTCTGTTCTCTTCAGAGACCTGGACAGTCAGACTCTACTCTAAACTGCATCCGCAAGAAAGTAGCAAAATTACAACTATGAATCAGCAATAAAAATATTTTTATGAGTTAGGTAGTAGTGGCACACCTTTAATTCCAGCACCCACGAGACAGAAGCAGGAGGATCTCTGTGAGTTCAAGGCCAGCTTGGTCTACAGAGTGAGTTCCAGGGCATCCAAGGCTACACAGAGAAGAAACTCTGTCTTGAAAAACCAAAAATCAAAAATAAACAAAAATACTTCTATAGGTGGGTGTCACCACAACATGAGGAACTGTATTAAAGAATCACAGCATTAGGAAGGCTGAGAACCAGTGGTGTAAGGGAATATCAGAGAATATGTGCAATGGCATATCACTATGTGCCTTCCTATCATCAGACAAATGGGATGGTAAGGGTCCTTATATTAGCTGGATGCATAGGTATGAAACTTGTGGTCCCAGCTACTCAGGAAGGATGCAGGAGATTGAAGGTAGCCTGAGTAAAATAGTAAAATCCTATCTCAAAAATAAAAAAATGAGGCCCTGGGCTTGACCACCAGCACCTCAATTCTGTTAGCCAGATGTGGTGGCGCACATCTTTAAGTCCAGCACTCAGGAGGCAGAAGCAGGAGGATGTGAGCTCTAGGCCAGCCTGGTCTACAAAGCAAGTTACAGGACAGCCAAGGCCACACAGAGAAACTGTCTCGAAAGACAAAACAAAACAAAAAAGTAGATGGCGAGGTTTGCCTCAAAATAACAAAGAACAGAAGAAAGAAAGCAGGGGAGTACATAAATGCAACAAGATTGGTTACCAACTGTTAACTGAGTGAAGGTTTTTTGGTTTTTGGTTTTCCTAGACAGGGTTTCTCTGTGTAGCCTTGACTGTCTTGGACTCGCTTTGTAGACCAGGCTGGCCTCGAACTCACAGTGATCTGCCTACCTCTGCCTCCCAGGTGTTGGGATTATAGGTATGCGCCACTGTGTCTGGCTCTGAGTGAAGTTTTTAATCAAGTCATTTTCTATAGCATCTATCTTTCAGGAAGATAGTCCCTTGCCTAGACTCCATAGGTCAAACTAGGTAAGTCCAAAAGTTACACCCATCTGGATAAATTGTAATAATAACTAACAAACAACCCTTGGTAAGAATGTGTGAAAATGGAAGCTTTGTGCACTGCTAGAAGAAATAGAAATGATATTGCTGCTGGGCGGTGGTGGTACACGTCTTTAATCCCAGCACTCAGGAGACAGAGGCAGGATCTCTGATTTTGAGGTCAATTTGGTCTATAGAGGAAATTCCAGGACGGCCAGGGTTATGGAAAGAAACCCTGTCTTGAAAAACCAAGTAAGTGAATAAATGAACCAATGAGTAAGTGAATAAACAAACAAATAAATGGTATTGCCACTATGAAAAATTCCTCAAAAAAATATATTAAGAGTACCAAATAGCCCAGAAATACAATTTCAGGCATATGAGCCAAGCATGAGAATGCAGACCTTTAGTCTCAGTATTAAGGAGGCTGAAGCAGGAAAGTCAAGTTCCAAGGTAGCTTGAGCTACATAGCAAGACCTTGCATCAAAATAACCGCACTCCTCCGCACCCCCTCCCGCCCCTCGCACGTCCCCAAGACCTCAAAATATTTACATGTTCATTCATAGCAGTCACATTTACAATACCCAAAGGTAAGGCAACCCAAGTACCTATCAATGAATGAACAGATAAAATGTAAAATATATAAAAATGGAATGTTATTTAACCTGAAAAAGGATGGATGTTAGGGACATAACTCAGTGGTAGAATGTTTGCCTAGCACAGATAGTCTTGTAGTCTGTTCATATCACTGAAGAAAGGAAAGGAGGAAAGGAATGAGGACAGAAGGAAGGAAGGAAGGAAAAAGTGGGGAGACAAGGAAATTCAGAGACACTACAACATGAACAAACCTTGAAGACACTATATTAGTGATGACACAGTAAGACTAACATTGAGTGATTCCATTTCCACGACATTTCCAAAGCAGAAAGCAGAATGAATGTTGCCAAGATGGTGGGGACAGAGACAGGGCGCTCGCTGTGCGATGGGCGAGCTGGGTGATGGATGGTGGTGATGACTGCTTAACTGGAATTCCTTAATGTCACTACACATTTAAAAATTAGGAGATTTTGTTGTATTCTACCACCAAAATGAAACCCCAGGAAAAATACAAGCTCTCTTGTAGCCAGACTCAGCTCTTCAAGGCCAGCTCAGGTCAACCTAGACATCATACCTTAGTGAGGTTCTCAAAACAAGGGTGTGGTGAGCGTTGCTGGGGGAGCAGAGCTGCGGAGAAAGGAAAAACTACCTAGGCACATGGTCTAGAGTCCAATCACCACCTATGGAAAGAAGAAAAACAAAATGCTTTTTAAATGGGTTTAAAGATAAATGTTAAAGTAAGGAAAGAATTTAAGAAAATTAGTAACTGGTAACAACCATCCCAGCATAAGTACAACTCTGAGGAAAACCTCTAAATTCAAAGCTGGTCCCATAAAGGCGAAACTTCCAGCCCCAGACCTGCTCCACTCTACCTAGGTCAGCCCGATGGTTCAGAGCATAGACTCTGCCTAGATTAACATCCCACTGGCAGCTAGTTAGCCATGTGACCTGGCGGGAGCACCTATACCTATGTGCCTGTTTCCCATGTGTAAAATGTAGCAACCACCCACATAGCCACCTCAGTATTCACGGCACTCTCAGTGGCAGGCAGGCGTCCCCTCATCCCCTCCAGATCACCAACAGGAAGTGCATGCAGAGGACAGAGGAAACAGTAAGGCAGCTTTGCCCACAGCTCCCGCTCCAGTGCTCAGGACACTACCCACTGAGGCTGAGGAAGCTCTTCAGGCACTGAGGGAACTGGAAGCTGGGAAACCATACGTGGGGAGAGGGCTGAGGTGGCACCCACTGGCCTACTGATGAGAACTGAGGATTACCTTGCATACTTTGGAAACTGTTAATGCTTGGCCACCCCCAAGATTCAGTTTTACTTGGCCAGTGTTCTGAAATACTAGTTAACGGTCTATTAGTCCTCAAAAATAACAGAATGAGAACAGGGAGCGATGGTGTTACCTAAATGCCAGCATTCAGAAGGCTGAGGCAGGAGAACTGAAGGCCAGCCTGAACTACATAGCCAGCTAGAGCCTGTGTTCAAAAACAGGAAAGGGGCTGGAGAGTGGGCTCAGCAGTTAAGAGGACTAGCTGCTGCTCTTCCAGAAGACCCAGGCTTGGTTCACAGCACCAGCATGGTGGCTCACAACTGTCTGTAACTCCAGTTCCAGATCTGACACCCTCTCTTGACCTTTGCAGGGACTAGGCACACACATGGTACACACACATATGTGCAGGCGAAACACTCACACACATAAAATGTAGAAGTCTAAATAAACAAATAATAACTGCTGCTAGGTGGTGGCAGTGCATGTCTTTAATCCTAGCACTCACACTCGGGAGGCAGAGGCAGGCAGATCTCTGAACTCAAGGCCAGCCTGGTCTATAGAGAAAGTTCCAGGACAGCTAGGGCTACACAGGGAAACCCTGTCCCAAAAAATCAAAATCAAAATAATAATAATCAAAATAATAATAACATAAATTTTAATATTTAATTATTTTAATTATTATAAAATAATAAAAACAAATTGTCATTGTTGTTGTTGTTGTTATTGTTATTCTTGCTGGGCAGTAGTGTTGCACACCTTTAATCTCAGCACTCAGGGAGGCAGAGGTAGGCAGATCTCTGTGAGGCCAGCCTAGTCTTACAGAGTAAATTCCAGGACAGCCAGGGCTACACACAGAAAAAGCCTGTCTGGGGGTGGGGTGGGGGTGAGGGGAAGCAAAATATGTAAATGAATGAATAAATAAATGAATGAATGAATAAATGGCAAAAAGGAAAGAAATCATGTATGATTAGGCACACTTGTCATCTGAGGACTTGAGAGGCAGAGAAAGGAGGATTGGGAGTCCAAGGACAGCCTGGCCTATATGAAAGTCTGTCAAATGGGGGGGGGGGGATTTTATTTTATTAGGAAAAAAAAATCTTTGTTTTGGGAGGAAAATGCGCTGCCATTGGCCTGAGGATACAAAACCTGGCTTTTCTAGGTTCTCATTTTCCCAGTGGTATTTCAATAAAAGTTAATGACTCCAAACCTTGGAGTTCAACTTTTTAACCCAAAGGAAAACTGCTACTGGAGAAAATTAAAGAAAAGGAAAAGGAAGAAATGGAACAATGCAGGACTGTACTCCTTTACTTCCTATGCATACCAAGTCATAACAGACTTCCCCAAGGAGAACTCAAGTGGCTGGGTGTGGAAATGTCACTGACTTTCTGGGATTGAGTCTTCAGGGAAAGTGTTAGGTGTTTGCTGTTATCCTCCTGTGAGCTTGCCCCACTGTAGTTTTCTAGGATCAAAAGCTTATTTTATAAATTATTTGTATATTTTCATGTTCAGTTTGTAGGGTACCCTTAAAGATCAGATTGTTAGCCAGGCGTGGTGGATCATGCCTTTAGTCCCAGCACTCAGGAGGCAGAGGCAGGTAGATCTGAGTTCAAGGCCAGCCTGGTCTATAAACGTGAGTTCCGGGACAATTAAGGCTACATAGAGAAACCCTGGCATGAAGAGAAGGGAAGGGAAGTTAGTTTCAAATTACTAAAAGTGTCTGTATGTCTTCCTTGCTGTATATACCTTAAGACCCAGCTTTAAATTTTTTTCTTTACATATATGAGTGTTTTGCCTGTATATGTCTGTACACTATGTACATGTATGGTATCCTCAAAAGCCAAAAATACAAGCTGGATCCCCTGGGACTGAGTTATAGACAGTTCCAAGTTGTCATATAAGTGCTAGGAATTGAACCGTCATCCTCTAGAAGACCAGCCAGTGCTTCTAACTACTGAGCCATCTCCTGAGCCTGAGACTCATTTTATTTTTTAGATTTATTTATTCATTCCATATACAGTGCTCTGCCTGCTTGTACCCCTGCAGGCCAGAAGAGGGCATCAGATCACATTATAGATGGTTGTAAGCCACCATGTGGTTGCTGGGAATTGAATTCAGGACCTGGGGAAGAACAGACAGTGCTCTTAACCTCTGAGCCATCTCTCCAGCCCGAGACTCATTTTTGAAAGCAAAACTTCATTGTGATCATTACTAGGGCAGCTTGTGTGAAACTTACTTGCCACCAAAAAACTATTTACAGCTGCCTGTATGCCTTGCATGTATCCTGTTAGCTTTCCTGAAAGGTTTAAGAACTTGAATTACTATCAAATTTAATTGTTTTTAATAAAACACATCTCTCTAGAGAGGGAAAAAGAAGAAGGAAAAGGCTTGATCTCTTTTATTTCTTTTTCTGTTTTCTTCCTGGCTGACCTGGAAGTGACTTCCTTGCCATGGAGCCAGGCTGGCCTCAAACTCACAGCAATCCTCCTGCCTCTGCCTTCCAAGTGCTGGGATTAAAGGCGTGCACAACTATGCCTGGCTATCTCTTTAATTTCTAATTATGCTTCTTCTGCCTTGTCTTACTCCATCATGCATTTCCCAGCCTGACTTCATCTTTACCTTTACTTCTACTGATCGGCACTTATTTTAGATTCTAAGTAGAGATACAGGTAATGTTAATAGAAATGTTGAAGGGTACCTGGTACCACAATCTGCAGAAAGGAACAGAAAAATTAATTTTTTGATTATTTTCCTTCTCTTGTTTGGATCCTAACATTTCAAGACATAAACTAGGCAAGGAGTTGCAGCGCAAGCCTGGGATCCCAGTCAGCACACAAGGGGTGGAGAGGAACTAGCTTGGGCTACATGAGTTGCCGTCTCAAACAAACAAAACATAAACTAACAGAAAGTGTAACAGCAAAACTAGGACAAACGCCAGAGGCTGAGAGCTGAAGAGGTGCAGGCAGGCATTCAGCCTGTTGTCCAGTCATGAGTAAGCTCTGAATGGACTGGCTACTCACTCCTCAGTAATAACCTTCATGCCTCCAGCCTCTTAACCAGTGAGTCTCTGGTGTGAATAAACAGTCTGGCTGCAGAGGACATGAGGCTGAAAGTCTCCCAAGTCACTGAAATCACAGACTATGGGTCTGATGTAAGAACTTGACCCTCACCTGACAAGAAACTTAGCAGGAAGTGAGCCACAACTAGTACTCAGAAGCTCAAAGGTCCTGCCTGCTTCCAAAGACCAAGATGCCCT
Organism: Acomys russatus; assembly: GCF_903995435.1. Taxonomy (NCBI): domain Eukaryota; kingdom Metazoa; phylum Chordata; class Mammalia; order Rodentia; family Muridae; genus Acomys; species Acomys russatus. The sequence goes on along the minus strand of NC_067143.1, from coordinate 35,939,507 downwards.
GTACTAAAAGCTCTAAAGCTCTAGTTATTTTTCCCACTTTCCAGCATGGCACAAATTTTCCTTCAGTGTGGTATTGAGACATTCACTGTAGCTCTTGTCATAATTATGACACATCTTGGTGTTGTAAGACTAGGATAAGAAAACATTGTTCTAGAATATCTTTCTAGATTAGAGGGTTTTTTCAACATCAGAAACACAAAAGCCTGTCAGAGCCAAAGAGATTCCAGGAACCCATTAAATTTAAGCCACAATACAAATAAAGAAACAGAGGTCCAGAGCAATGAGGTAATCAGATCAGAAAAGGTATAAAAATTGAAAAGATTGTTTGTTACCTGCAAGGTTCCCAGCATCCCTGGCAAGATCACAAGACCCTGCCCTAAGGCCTTCCCATCACAGGGGCTGACAGGCTCTGTTCACACTAACCACTGGAGCTCCATCCAGTGTGTTCACACTAACCACAGGAGCTCCATCCAGTGTGTCCACACTAACCACTGGAGCTCCATCCAGTGTGTCCACAGTAACCACGGGAGCTCCATCCAGTGTGTCCACACTAACCACTGGAGCTCCATCCAGTGTGTCCACAGTAACCACGGGAGCTCCATCCAGTGTGTCCACAATAACCACGGGAGCTCCATCCAGTGTGTCCACAGTAACCACGGGAGCTCCATCCAGTGTGTCCACAGTAACCACGGGAGCTCCATCCAGTGTGTCCACAGTAACCACGGGAGCTCCATCCAGTGTGTCCACAGTAACCACGGGAGCTCTATCCAGTGTGTCCACAGTAACCACGGGAGCTCCATCCAGTGTGTCCACAGTAACCACGGGAGCTCCATCCAGTGTGTCCACAGTAACCACGGGAGCTCCATCCAGTGTGTCCACAGTAACCACGGGAGCTCCATCCAGTGTGTCCACAGTAACCACGGGAGCTCCATCCAGTGTGTCCACAGTAACCACGGAGCTCCATCCAGTGTGTCCACAGTAACCACGAGAGCTCCATCCAGTGTGTCCACAGTAACCACAGGAGCTCCATCCAGTGTGTCCACAGTAACCACGGGAGCTCCATCCAGTGCTGAAGAAAGAGCTTATTTAACCCTTAATCAGTAATTCTCACCCTGGATAAACACCTGGCTCCAGCTCAGACCAATTGTATCAGTCTCTACGTTGAGCCCTGCACTCATACCTTCCTTGTCTCCTTAAGCACTCTGGCCTACAAGGCTTTTCCGTTTGCCTTTTTTTCTCCATGCTGATCATTCTTCCCTCAGACACTTGCCAGTTCTCACCAACAGATCTCTACAAAGATCTTCTCATCTGTCAGATTTCTCTGATTTCCTTATATTTTACTTTGAGACAGTTTCTCTTTAAAGGCCAGGCTGGTCTTCTTTCCTCCTACCTCAGTCTCCTTCTCATCCATCCACCCATCTAATTGTGTGTGTGTGTGTGTGTGTGTGTGTGTGTGTGTGTGTGTGTGTGTGAGAGAGAGAGAGAGAGAGAGAGAGAGAGAGAAGAGAGAGAATATAAGTAGAGGTCTGAGGAGGACTCCCAGAAGTCTGCTCTCTCCCTCTATCGTGTGGATCCCTAGACCAGAACTCAGGTCATTAGGCTTTTCTGCAAGCTACCTTACCTGCTGAGCCATCTCACCAGCCCTAACTTCTCCATTTTAAAAAAGAAACCCACTGGGGAGTGGTGGCACACCCCTTTAATTCCAGCACTCAAGCAGAGATAGGGGGATCTCAGAGTTGGAGGCCAGCCTGGTCTTCAGAGCAAAGTTCCAAGTCAATCAGTCCTACACAGAGAAACCCTGTCTCAAAAAACAAACAAACAAACAAATAAAATGAGAAACCCAGGGACTAGAAAAATGTCTCAATGACTAGGAGTACTGGCTGCTCAAATGTGGTAATCCCAGCATTCAGAGAGGCAGAGGCAGGCAGATCTCTCTAAATTTGAGGCCAGCCTGGTCTACAAAGCAAGTCCAGGACAGCCAAGGCTACACAGAGAAACCATGTCTCAAAAAACATTGAGAGAGGAAGAGAGAGAGAGAGAGAGAGAGAGAGAGAGAGAGAGAGAGAGAGAGAGAGAGAGTGTGTGTGTACGTGTACTGGATGCTCTTCCAGAGGACATGAGTTCAACTCCAAGCACTCACATTGCAGGTCCAGGTCCAATCCCATCTTCTGGGCCCTGCAGGCACCAGGCTCATATACAGTGTATAAACATATACACAGGCAAAACACCTATACACATAAAATAATAAAAAATTTAAAAATAAAATAAAATAAACCCAGAGCTGGAGATGTAGCTCAGTAATATGGGCTTTGTCTACTTAGCATATGGGAAATCCCAGGTTCCATACCCAGTACCAAAGAGAGAGAGAAAGAAATCTGTCTCCCTGAAGCCAGCCACCCACCACACCTTCTTTATTTCCCTTTCTATACTTCTCATCCCCTTCGATACTCGCTACTTCTTTCTTATTGACTCTAAGTCCCCAAATTCCTAGGAAATAAGTTCTATGAAGGAAATATTTTAATCATGATTTCTGCTATGTTCCCAGGGCTTAGAATAGTGCCTGGTATACAGCTACCCCTGCACATGAGAACCACCAATCTCAAAACCTGATGCCAAACACACTGACCAGCACTCGGGAGCCTGAGGCTGGAGGATTCCAGGTTTGAAAGCAGCCTGCAATACAGAGACCCTATCTTTAAAAAAGCTTACTGAAACAGAAACCATTTTGAAACAAACATTTTTAGTCAAATTAATCCCTCTAAAGGGTTTGTAAGTCAGATAGTCTGTCCTGAGAAACAACAATGTGGAGATAGAAAGTGAGCCTGGAAGGAGGTGATGGAACATTGGATGTCAGACAACACCCTAGGGTACCTAGAGCCGTAAGATAAAGGATTGCTCCACCTACAGTAAACTGCTCTCAGCAGACCAGAAAGAACAAACAGGCTCTTCTCTGGGTAACAGTCAGAGATGAGACCAACAAGGACAGAAGCCCTCACCACCGCCCATCCACCTCAGACAGGCTCTGCTTCCTACTTCCTCTTCACACTTCATCTGCTTCAGAAACTTGTTCAAAATCACTGATACGTTGAAGGTTGGCGCACTAAAAGCCTTTGTCCGGGACTACTCAGATGATGTCATCATGCCATCACCAAGTCTCATTGATACCATTTGTTCCTTTCCATGTCTGCTGACTTTGTCCTGTTGTCTCATTCCTGGCCACCTCTGGTCTTTCCCTATAGAATCACTTTGTGTGGCTCTCTGAGACTAATTCCCCTCAAACACTAGTTCATCACTAAGCTGAAACAAAACAAACCTAAAATAGTTTCTTTCTGCCTACCACTCAGATTTCACCAAGGCCAGGCTTTCTAGAAGCTTTAGATCTAGGCCTGGACAAAGTCTTCTGATTCGACATCGCAGCAGCTGTTCCTTCACCTCCTCAGAACACCTCACCACTGCCTTCCCCATTACACCACAAATGAGAGACAACACTGGAGACAATAATAGACTCAAGTCATGTCCAACCTCCACTCCTACCCAGAGTGCTCTCGTTCTCCCTGAGCGGCTCTTCTTCCTTCTTCTCAGCTTCCAGCTCTATGTCACTCCCACCCCACCTGCATAATATGCACACAGCACACACATGCACACACATTCATTCATTCAATAACAGCTGCCAGTTGTGGTAGTTCATGATAGCAATTTCAACATCTAGAAGGCAAGGCAAGAGGGCCACCATCTCCTTCCAAATGGTGTTGCTGTACTTTGGGTGCCAGACAGGTTCCAAAGGTGACTTCAGCCACCTCAAATGAGTAGTACATAGCCACCACCCTCAGAAAGAAAAGCCCCCTTAAGAAGCATCTGGTTTAGAAGTGAATTGTTATGTAACTGCTCGCAGTGAGAGAAGCTCCTAAAGGCAAAGTTCATCTCACATGGTTCTTTTATGTCCTAGAAAGCTCAGTGCTCTGGGCAGGGCCAACGGTAAACTTTTCATACTTGATTATAGATTGCCTAGCAATGATGTACAGGTGTAAAAGTAAAACATTCTTGTGCGAGGTGTGAGAGCTAACCGTGACAGCAGATCAGGGAGGCTGAGGCATGAGGACGGCATATATGAGGACTGCCAGAGCTGCACAGCAAAGTTCAGGCTACCAGGGGCTACATAGTGAGACCGTCTCAAAACAAGTCTCCAGAGGCAGAGGCAGACAAAGTCCAGGTCAGCCAAGGCTACACAGAGAAACCCTGTCTTGAAAACAAACAAACAAAGTAAACAAGGAGCTGGGCGTGTGACGCATGCATGTGATGCCCACACAGATGAGGAAGAGGCAAGAGAATCAAATGTTCAACACTAGCATACACTACATGGAGATTTGAGGCCAGCCCAGGCTACATGACTCTGCCTCAAAAAATAAAAATTAACCAGGCATTTTGGTGCAGGTTTTTAATCCCAGCACTGAGGAGGCAGAGGCATGCAAATCTGAATCTCTGTGAGTTTGAGGTCAGCCTGGTTTACATAGCAAGCTCTAGGACAGCCAGGACTATATAGATTGACTGTCTCAAAAAACAAACAAAACACACACACACGCACACATATGCATGCACACACGTGCACACCAAAATAGAGATCCCTTCCAAAAGAAACTAAACAAACAGTTGCTTGGCGCCCACTCCTGGGTACTCCTCTCCTCTGGAATGACAGAGCTGGGGCTTAGCTTTGTTTTCAGACAGCATAAGTTGTAGTTACAACCAACCCATAGCTTCAAAATTGATTGCTACAGTCTCCCTCTGCCCTTAGCCTTGCACAAGTTAACACCTTTGACTTGATAAACTGAATTGGCAGAAAGGGGAAAGTTGTGAACTGCAGCAAATGAGGGTATAAAGTGAAGCCACAGCCAACCCCACTGGCTCCCACTCAGGTAGTGTGGGTAAAATATTCCTGCATCCAAAGACTGAAAAGAAGAAACAGTCCCCACCTCACCAATAGGCCAAAAGGGCTGAAAAAGGCCAAGCCTGCAGAAAAAGAGAAATCCTAGAAATGCATGTTAAACTTACACATGGATTACACTAATTCCTTTCCTTTGCAGTTGCCTGGGCTCCAAGTTGTACCCTCAAGATTCTGCCATCTTCCATGTGGAAATGTGGAAGACTGAGCCCAGGAGTCCACAGAAGACAGCCTGGACCATGTTGGAAATCAGGACACACCATAAACAAACTGATTTCTTTAGAATCTTTCAAATTAGAAAGCCTTCAAGGCAGCAGTGGTGGCACACTCATAGGCAGAGGTGGGTAGAACTCTTGAGTTTGAGGCCAGCCTGGTCTACAGGCTGCTACAAGGCCTTCAGTATTTGTGAAAGAAGACCTATGGAATACTTATTTTTGTGACGATGAACTATTAAAGCCTTTATAAAATTCAATTGATGGGAAGAAAATACAAAGAATAAAATGTAAGAACTATACACACTCCCCTGTGAGGCAAGATCTCTAGGAGTCTGTCCCCCAGAAGGAACACTGTTGTGCTGGGTTAGACCTGAGGCAATTCTTGCCCTCTTTGCATGAGTCTATATTTTTTTGTGAAAGATTTTTAGAGCTACCTCTGGACTACTCAAAAAAGTTTCAGTTAAAAAAATAAAAGCCTGCCAGGCAGTGATGGTGCATGCCTTTAATCCCAGCATTCAGGAGGCAGAGGCAGGTGGATCCCTGTGTGTTCAAGGCCAGCCTGGTCTACAATGCAAGTCCAGGACAGCCAAGGCTACACAGAGAAACTCTGTCTCAAAAAGCCAAAACAAACAAAAATAAATAAATAAATAAATAAATAAATAAATAAATAAATAAAAGCCAGAGATGTGATAGTCCATGCCTTTAATCCTAGCAGGTGGAAAATAGAGACAGGCAGATCTCTGCATTTGATGCCAGCCTGGTCTACATAGTGAGTTCTAGAACAGCCAGGGCTATATAAAGACCCACTATCTCAATAAACATTTTAAAGTTTCAGAATATTTCAGGAGCCCCAATAACTCTGGAAGTTTTAAAACTAGATATAGGCTACAGACATGTGGACTTCACACACACACACACACACACACACACACACACACACTTGAGACCAAGAGTCAGTCAGCTCCTAGCCATGATCACTTACATTCACTCCTCTTCATTCATCCTTGTGAGTCTTTTCACAGCCACAAACAGACACCACATTCTGACTTGTCTACTGGAGTACTGTAATCAGAATGAGGGACCACCATTACCTTCAGATTCTGAAATACAGATGGTAAAGTCACACGGCAGGATAATGCAAACACTGATTGGCAACATCAAACTTGAAGCTGTCATTTACTTTTCTGGGAGGCATAAAATTGTGCATCGGATAAGTTATACCAAAGTATGCTCTCCTACTGTCAAAATAAGAGGGAATTTGGCTGGAAAAAAAGAAAGAAAAAAAAACCTTTCTTAAATGTAATGACCTAGTACGCCTTTAATCCCAGCACTCAGGAGGCAGAGGCAGGCAGATCACTGTGAGTTTGAGGCCAGCCTGGTCTACAAAGTGAGTCCAGGACAGCCAAGGCTACACAGAGAAAAAAACCTCAATAATAACAACAACAACTATTATTACTTAATGGATATCATATCCTACAATTTTTTAATCTTACTTATTTATTTATTTATTTATTTATTTATTTATTTATTTATTTTTGGCTTTTCAAGACAGGGTTTCTCTGTGTAGCCTTGGATGTCCTAGAATCACTTTGTAGACCAGGCTGTCTTTGAACTCACAGTGATCTGCCTCCCTTTGCCTCCCAAGTGCTGGGATTAGAGGCGTGGGCCACCACACCTGGCACACCCTACATTTCTAAAGCCAACAATAGACTAGATTCCCATAAATAGAAAGACAGAGGTTTTAGGTACATACAACTGTTTACCTCATGGACACCAATTTTTATAATTCTTTACTATTCAGAATGTTCCTATTTTTATAAGGAAAAAGAAAGTTAAACAAACATACATACAAAAATAGAGATGGAAATAAAGATCTAATACAAATATCCAAAGGGCTGGGAAATGAAACTCAGCAGTAGAATGCTTGTTTATCACATACAAAGGACCTAGGCTCAAGCCCAAGTATAGCAAACAACAACAAAACAAATATCAAATAATAACCTAGGGGTGATGGTCCACGCTTGTAATCCTACCACTGGGGAGGCAGAGGATCAGTTCCAAGTCTAGCCTGGTCTACAGAGTGTCAGGACAGCCAAGGCTATCATAGAGAAACCCCGTCTCAAACAAAACAACAACAAAAAAGCCAAAAAATAAAATAAATGTCAGAGATAGTTCTGAATATAGGATTTATCAGCAAGCTTTATTTCCTTTGTATTCCTATCTGTATCTCTAATTCTTCTACATATATATTATAATGTTAAGAGATTTCCTTTTACAAAGATTTCATTTTATGTGTGCGTATTTTCATGTGTCTAAGTGTAGGTATGTGCACCTGAGTGCAGGTACCCACAAAAGTCAGAAGAGAGCATCAGCGCTGCTGAAGTGAGAATTACAGAGGTTAGGAGCATTCTTGTGTCCTATGGATATGGAAACTGAACTCAGGTCCTCCATAAAAACAGTAAGTGCTCCTAACTGTTGAGCCATCTCTGCAGCCCCAACTTTTAGAGGTTTAAAAAGAAAAAACTTTTCTACAGTCTAGGTTCCTTCCTGAATGACTCCAATGCATATGCCCATACTACTGCTTAGCCCAGTCTACCCCACCATTCAAATCTGCGTATACTTTCTGTTAGGCTAGTTCTAAATAACCTCTCTCATGATATCTCCTTTCATTCTAAGAGGTTTTTTGTTTTTGTTTTGGGTTTGGTTGGTTTTTTGTTGTTGTTGTTTTTCCTAAGAAAAGGTCTCATGTCAGCCAGGCTAGCCTCAAACTTGGTTTAACCCTGAACTTGTCAGTATTTCTTTCTTTCTTTCTTTAAGTTATTGTTCCTCTTTCTTAAGTTTCACAAGCACAGGATCCCATGCAGATAACAGAGCACTGTTCACTCTATCAACCCTATGGCATAGTGCTTGAAGAGAGAGACTAATGCAGAGAGAATGGTTCATTCCATGAAGCCTGGGAAAAGCAAATGGGAGCCGAGGAGGGAGTTTGTCAGCTTCGCTAGTCCTAGCTAGAAAGGGGAAGAGAGCTGGGGACAATGGCCAGAGGACAGAAACATCTGTCGTGTACAGTTCCATTTTCATGATCAGTTAATAGTTTAGGTTTACTCATCAGTCTCCTCCAAGTTTACTTAATGAGTCAGTCTCCCTGACCTGAATCAGCTGAAAATCTTACTAAACGCAAGCTCTGGTCTGCATAGCTAGGAATACATCCTGAAGCCCAGGGTCCCCCGGGACAAAGCTGCCCAGGCTGACAGCGACCATTGCTCTCCAGCAGCACCATCATGGAACGCATGTGTTGCACGTGTCTAATACCCTCTGGTACTGCAGCGCGGCTTACAGAATTAAATACGCTTCTTGGCCCGTCTCTCACATAGCCCTGTTTCCCAGCCTCATCTCCAGACAATGAGGTCTCTAATAGCTGCATGCTTTCATCTTCTATGTAGAATGTCCTTCACAATCTTACTAACCCACAAAACTGCTAATCCTCCTCCAGAGACCAGTTCAGAAGTCACCTCTTCCCCGAAGCACCTCCCCCCCACCAAGCATTTATAGAACTTCTTGTATCCCAGGATGGCTTCAAACACTGCCTAGCTGAGCTCCTGATCTTCCTTCCTCCTTCCTCTATCTTCCAAGTGCTAGGATTACAGGACTGGGCCCCACAACCTGCTCCCAATAGCCCATTAACCACCTCTATATTAGAGAACTTAAATAGAGATTTTAACTCACTTGTTAAAATAATTGACTTTTCCCAGACACTCTACTGAAAAGAAGATGGTATCTAACAGTTCTCACTTGTAACTTCTAGCATAGTATCAAAGCACGAAATGAGGTATCAATGTTGAATGATTGATCATATGGAACACAGCACTGGCACTAAGAGGAAAGAAGAGGGAAAGCAGCTAGTTACACAAAAGTCAAGAACTGAATTATCACCAGGTGTGGTGGCACAGGCCTTTAATCCCAGTACTCAGGAAGCAGAGGCAGGTGGATCTCTGAGTTGGAGGCCAGCCTAGAGTTCCAGGACAGCCAGAGCCACACAGAGAAACCTTGTCTCAAAACAAAATAAAACTGAATAATCTTTTTAATATTTTCCGAAATAGTCACAATATAGCTAAGAAGCAGCTCTTTATTTTTATTAGCTAAGGAAACTAATATTTAGACAAAATGCTAAATATTATATAGCTTAATTTGATCTGCGTAACTCTATGAAGTATATACTTGCACTGAGGAAACTTCTGACTCCAAAGCCAGCGAGCGCAGGAATCAGGCGGGCTAGGCTTAAATCCAGCCATGTTACAACTGTTATTGTGGACACATCGCCTCACCCTCTGGACTGTTTCCTTGTAAAATGGACATGAGAATCTGGTCTCCTAAGGTGTACAAAGTAGTAAGGTAACGTCTAAAAAAATCATTCAAATGGGTTCTCTTCCCCCCCCCCCCCGCCCCCAGAAGACACTCTGAAATGCTACTTCATTTTCCCTTCCTAAAAGCTGTAAGGAACTCACAGAGGACAGGATGTCCTCCATACTTGAGATCTTTTAAACAGAGAAATCCTTGCCTTATCTAAGTCAGAACAGAGTTAGGGGCCAGAGGCCTCATAAAAATGCAAATACCCCTAATTACCCTAAACTCAATCCAAACTAAAGAGGGAACGCATCCTATAGACCCCAGGCCTGGGTGATCAGACAGGCCCAGCTCGCCACAGGCTTTAATCTCCCCTCTCTCCTCTTTCTTCCTCTGGCCCCATGAACCTCTTTCACTTCCTCCAAGTTGCCAAGCTGAGTACTGCTCCACACATGGTTAAGTCTTAAGCCCTCTTTGGGTTGTGACCTAATGTAACGGTGCTTCCTCAGGGCCGCCTTCACTGAGCCCCCAGCTCAAATCATTCTCCTTCCTCGTCCTTTTTCTTCCCTTCATCTCACCAGCGTTTATAAGTTTTATATTGCCATTTCCTTCAGAGTTTTGTTCCTAACACTCACCTGGGGTTCAAAGGCAGAGTCATTGTTTAGCAAGTGAGGCCTTAGGGTTGATTTTCCCCCACTACAAAAAGAAAGACCTGAAACACACGGGGTGGGGGTGCAGGTGGGGGTGGCTCCCTGGCACACAACAGAATCATTCTTAGGGCCCCTGCTATTGTAATATTAATTAAATTCTCACTAATTCCAGGAGTGTTGTGGTCTAGTTATCCCAGCATTCAAGAGGCTGAGGCAGGAAGATCTAGACAGGCCAGTCAGGAAGACATAGTTAAACTGTATCTACAAAGAATTAAAAAACAAAAAACCTTCCTTTACTTCAGAGCCTCCTTCTGTCTTTTCTTTTTCCCCTTAGTATCTGGTGCTTTGTAATATATTACATGTTTATTAGACACTGTACTTAGTGTCTTCCCTCACACTAGAATAAAATCTTTACAAGGGCAGGTATTTTTCATTGCTTTGTTCACCACATCGAAAGCATGTATTTGTTGTCAAATATTTTCTTATTACCGGACTTTGTCTCTAGGCCAAGATCTCCAACACTAAAATAGTGATGTCTTTTTGGTTGACACAGTATCTCCAAAACCTAGTTCAGTCATAGGCCATACTACAAGTGCTCAGAAAAAAACGAAAAAGTCCCAGCTACTGGGGAGGTTAAGACTCGGAGCTTAGTGGCCAACCTGGCTGAAAGGGGAGATGGGGGAGGGGTAATTGCTAAATGAACCAAAGCCATCGTCTGTGGAACAGTAAAATGGTTAAAAACAAAAAACAAAACCAAACAAACAAACAAAAACCTGGCATTAGCACTAGGCTTCCCTTCTCTTTCACGGTGTAACACACCTTTCAGTTTAGCAAACAAGACATCTGAAATCCCACTGAGCACCCACCAGGCCAAGCACACTGTGTACACCTGACACAAGCACCCTCCAGCCCCGACAGGAACACAGGCCACAGGCAAACTCTGGTCCAAAAACCATTTTACCCACCCAAGTCCCACTCTCCTAATGCAGAAACTCTCTACGCTTGTCCTGGATACAAACATGCTCCCTGGGTGGCCTGTAGATTTATTCCAACCCTGGACTTTTAATGTCACCTCTGGCCTACTCATAAAAATTAGTTAAAAATCCCTGACCACCTCCAATAATCCTATGGTTCCAGAGCAAGCATACCTAAGGTCATACGGACCCCTCCCCCTCACAAAAGCTGATCCAAGGCCAGGAGGCCATCTGTCCAGCAGGCGCTCTCCGGTCCTACCCCCCGGGTCACACGGAGCCTTTTCCTCCCCTCCTGGTCCCTAGGTCGGCAGGAAGGTCCCCACAGAGAAATAGATTCAACCCTGATCAACAGGCCTGGTCATCCCTCTTTGGACCCCAACTCCGGAGGAGGAAGACCTGTCTGCCCCGGGAGAAACCTCCCCGGGGTCAGAACTTGGGCGTAGCGGAGGGGGAGACTGAGGGGCGCCGAGGAGGGCCGACGCTCAGAGTGTCTGCCCCGTGCGACGGCGCCAGGTCCTCGCGCGGCGGGGACCGGAGAGCTGACAGGGCGTCCCAGCCGGGTGAAGTGCACCGTTATCCTTGACTGGGCCGGGGGCTTGGCGGGCGGCCGCCTGTCGAGCGCGGGACGACAGCGGCGTGCCCGGGCCGCCCCGGAGCGGCGGGCGGCGGGCGGCGGGCGGCGGCGGCGGCGGCGGAAGGGGCCGGCGACCCGGGCCGGGGGCGGGGTGGGGTGGTGGCCCGGGCCCGCCTGGCGGCGGTCGGGGGAAGTGGCTGCCGCCTCGGGCGGCGGGCAGGGTCCGCCAGGCTGCAGGGCCGGGCCGCAGCGCGGGCTCTGAGCCCGCTCTTCTCAGATTCCCCTGCCCGGGCTGGAGCGGCCGCGGGTGATGGCCTCGCCCTGCCCGGGCGGCGGGGGGCGCTTACCTGGCAGCGGCGGCTGCGGCGGCGGCAGGCCCCGGGCTCGGCCGCGCGCGTCCCCAGCGCCGGCTGCGGGAGCCACAACATGGCGACGGCGGTGGCGGGCGGGGCTGCGGCTCCGGGGGCGGAGCGGGGGCGGGAGCCGGGCTGGCGGCGGGACCTGGCTGAGGCCGCGGGTGGGGAGGGCGAGCGGAAGGCGACTCGGGCCTGGGCACCGGCCAGGGCGGTGCGGCTGAAGAGCTGCCCTGGCCCGGCCCGGCCCGGCCCGGCCTCGCGCCACCGGCCTCAGGCTAGCGCGACCCTGGCTATGCCAGGCGCGGGAGGGGCGGGGCGGGGACGGCGGAGTCCTAGGCTGGACCCGGACTCCGACCCGGGCTGGCTGCCGCCGCCCTCTGCGCTGCCTCACCCCCCGGGCGGGAGCGGTCCGCGCCCTCGGCCTCTCCGGGCCGCCTGGGCCTATGGAGCCCTGACTCGCCTCTGAGGTCTCGGTGCGGCCCAGGCCGCCCGCCGGAGGGACGAGCTGCGCCTCCGCGGCAGCGGACGGCGAGCGCCTTAGGAGCCTGGAAGATGTCTTCACTTAGACCTGGGCGAGCCGGGCCTAGTCACAGCTGTTAAGAGAAAGGAGTGGGCCTGGGCACTCAGGTGCGCCTTAAATGGCTGGTCATCGCAGGATATAAGAACATGCTCGCAGGCGTGGGGTGGGGGTAGGGGGCGCTCGGACATGTTACCTCTGGGGGAAACCAAGGGACTTGCAGGGAGCGGGAGCGGGGGTGGGAGTGGGGAGGGTGGTAACCTCTCAGGGTGGACTGGCAATTCGTGGGCTTACCAGGGAAGCTATGACTGGAGAGCCAGAACTTGGAGAGACAGGCAGAAAATGGACTTTCCAAGAACCTGGGATACCTGCCTCTGCAGCGTTAAAGTCAACAGGGAGGTCAGACTGTAGGAAGTAGCTGGCCAGTTCTGGTTTACATTGCAGGACTGTTAAGCATGGAGAAATCCCTTCTGAAGAAACCAGGAAAGAGGCGACACTTTGCAAAAGGGCTGGGACCCGACATTCAGCTGGGGCCTGAATCTGCTGTGTGCCAGGCCGTGACCCAGCCGAACACTTGGATGAGAAGTGTGTTTCTTGAAGCAACCAAGGCAGTTAAGAGAAATGATTCTTTCCAGAAGTTTGGCAGGGAGAGGGAGAGAAAACTAGGTCTCTATCTTAAGGAGGAGTAAAAAGAAAGGTTTGTTTCATTGGTTTTCAGTTTTAAAGAGAGCGATAGCTCAAATAAAGGAGCCAAAGGAAGATCGAGTAATGTATAGTTTATATCCCAGAGAAGAAGGGAAGGAGGAAGTCCAAGAAAAAGGTGTTTTGTCCAACAAAATATTTGTCCCGTGTAGTAGTGCATGTGTATAATCCCAGCTCTTGGAAGAAGGAGGCAAAAGGTTCCTGTCAAGGCCAGATGGGATTACTCATAGAAAGAGTTCCTTAAAAGCTGAAAAAGGCTCGGAGACAAAGGCAGGTGGATCTCTGTGAGTTCGAAGCCAACCTGGTCTACAAAGTGAGTCCAGTCCAGCTACACAGAGAAACCCTGTCTCGAAAAACAAAAACAAAAAGACCAAAAAGGAAGGATTTTTTTTTTTTTTTTTTAATTCGAGGCAGGGTTTCTTTTCTGTAATCCTGGCTGTCCTGCTACCCTGTAGACCAGATTGGCCCGGATCTCAGAGATCTACCACTGCCTCTGCTTTCCCAGTGCTGGGATGCACCTCATGCCCGTCGCCCACCTCCTCCAAGGTTTCTCTGTGTAGCTTTGGCTATCCACTGCGCCCAGCTCTCTTCTGTCTTTTATTTTATTTTATTTTATTTTAAGTCGGGAAGGCATGCATGTTTTCACAGATGACCCTAGATGGCATCCATAGGCAGGTACATTCTATGTCTTTAAATTTTTGCTGCAGTTTGTTCAAACTCCCATACTATGGTGGCATGAATGCCTGTAAATCCTGGCATTCTACTCCTGAGGTAGAAGGCAGACTAATCAGGAGTTAAAGGCTTATCTTGGTTATATATCCCACTTTGAGACCAGCTTGAGCTGCAGAAGAGCTTGCCCCATTCCAAGCAAACAAACAAGAACAGAACCTACACAACTTAATACAGAAAAAGGCATACCTAGAATAGCTGGTATCTCTAGGAGTTCGTGAGGCACATGATTTTTTCTTTGAATATCTATTTGTGTTCACTCCTATGTATGTGTGTCCATTCCTGTGTATGTGTTTTGTCACATGTGCAGAGGTCAGAGAGCAACTTGGGAGAGTCCCAAATTGCACCATGTGAGTCCCAGAGGTTGAACTTTCATCATAAGGCTTGGCAGCAAGAGTCCTTGCCCACTGAGCCATCTTACCAGCCCTATCCCTAAATTTCTTATCTAAAAAGAGCAACAAAATGCTAGGTGTGGTAGCGCATGCTACAGGACTAACATGGAGGAACAGGAGAGCCTTCTGGAAGTCAGGGGAGGACGGAAGGAAGCACAAGTGAGTCAGGCTGAACTCTAGACCTCACACACCTGGAGGAACCACTGGAGCTTGAACTGCGCCGGCAATACAGTTTGAAGTAGGTTTTCCCATGATCTCTTACTCAACAAGATTGTAGACTTCGGCCCTTTGGTTCTAATAATTGGATGTTTAGTTGACTCAGAACAATGAGGCCGGTAGAACAACCAGTGTCTTCCAGCCACTTATACAATGAAAAATTGTCATTGTTTCTCTGAATTTTTGTTTTGTTTTGCTTTTGTTTTCTGAGACAGGGTGTCTCTGTGTTATCTTGGCTGTCCTGGACTGGCTTTGTAGACCAGGCTGGCTTCGAACTCACAGTGATCCACCTGCCTCTGCCTCCCGAGTGCTGGTGTTTCTCTGATTATTAATTACATTATTTCCCCACTAGACCATAGAGTTTTGTGTAGAGAGAAAATTATCAGAGACTTCAGGGGCCAGGGGAAAGGAAAAAGAAACATGCACCTTCAACTAGAGTGCGAACACTGCTCAATGTTGGTGTTAAATTTTAAGGTTTTCTTTTCTGTTATCTGTTTGTGTGAATATATGCCATAAAAGGGTGGCCTTCCTCCAAGCCCAGAAGAGAGTGTATGACACATATGGGCTACTACGACCCTGCAGCTCAGTATTATGGGTACTTGCGAGCTCCCTGGTATGGATCCTCAATGTGAGAACTGAAGCTGGGCCCTGAGCCATCCCGCCGCCGAGTTATCTTTCCACCCCCTGTGTGATTTTTGAGACAAGGTCTGTCTCTGCTCAGGCCTCAGCCTGTCCTGGAACCTAACTCTGAAGCCCAGCCCGACTTTGAACTCCTGATCCTCTTTCCTTTACCTCCCAAAGCTGGGGTTACAGGCACGTACCACCACACCCAGTGTATGCAGTGTTGGCGATCAAACCCAAGGCCTCATAGATTCTAGGTAAGTGTTGCACCAGCTGAGGGGTAGTCCTACCACCTTGGTTTTTGGTTTTGAGACAAGAGTCTAGATACAGTTCAAGCTGGCCTTAAACTTCCATTTTCCTCCTCAGCCTCCTGGTCCTTACCTCCCTCCCTTCTTTCTGTAGTAATTGAACGTAGGGTCTCCCAAGGTTTCATGCATACTAAGCACCCCAAGACCCAAAACTTACTTTATTTTTGTTTTGTTTTCTTGTTTTTTGAGACAGGGTTTCTCTGTGTAGTCCTGGCTGTCCTAGACTCACTTTGTAGACCAGGCTGGCCTCGAACTCACAGCGATCCTCCTGCCTCTGCCTCCCGAGTGCTGGGATTAAAGGCGTGTGCCACCACTGCCCAGCCAAAGCTTACTTTAAATACTTTAAGGTTGGTATGACTATCATAGACTGGGTATAAATAAATCGGGTGTGGTTGCATATCCCTGTAATTCCAGCATTTGGGAATTGGAAGCAGGAGAACCTCCACAAATCTGAGAAAGTTTCAGGCCAGCCAGACTACAAAATGAGATTCTGTCACAAAAACAGATCCTGATACATACAAATTTCAAATGACTAGGTGACTTAGTGCGTTAGCAAAATATAGATGTACTGCTTTCCAGTATTCATCCTTGTTGCAATTGGTGCATTCAGAGAAAGTGCTGGCAAGGTAAATTAGCCTTTTTTTTTTTTTTTTTTTTTTTTGAGACGTGTGTGTGTGTGTGTGTGTGTGTGTGTGTGTGTGTGTGTGTGTGTGTGTGTGTGTAGCCATGGCTGGCCTGTAGTAGCTTTGTAGATCAGGCTGGCCCTGAATTCACAGAGATCTGCCTGCCTGCCTGCCTGCCTTCACCTCCTTGAGTACTGGGATTACAAAGTATGCTTCCATGCCCAGCTAATTGGCATAATCTTTTTAAAGCAATTGAAAAGCCTTAATACAAATGTGGGCCCCAAACTGGGCAGTAATAGTGCATGCCTTTAATCTCAGCACTTCATAGGTAGAGGAAGGCAGATCTCTGTGAGTTCGAGGCCAGCCTGGTCTACAGAGCTCCAAAGAGAAACCCATATGGGGAAAGTGGGAAAAAAAAAGAAATATGAGTCCCTTTTGTCTCACCACTATCACTCCTAGAAACTTCTTGAGAAACCCTCCCACAGAAACTAACTACACGCACAACAATGTTTACTATAATCTTATTTGTAATAAATTGTAACCACAGTAAATGGTTAACTGACGTGTGCAACATAGTATAACAACACTGCACAGAGAAGAGGGTGACTTGGAAACATTTGATTACATAATAAATTACAAAAGATACAATTCTCTATTGAACTAGATACTATAGAGGTTGCTTTTCTTTAAAGATAAAATGTGTATTTTCTGCGTTTGTATCAGCCAAGAGCAGCAGGAAAACAGATGGACCAGTCACAATGTGTAACTGAAGAGAAACAATGCACAAAGATAGGGAAACCGACAAGGAATCGTGGGCCCGCCCTGCGGGGAAGCCACTGTCAGTCATCAGCCCCAAGGGCCAACGCGACGTTGCCAATGCTGTGCTAGCTCTGAGAGAGGAAAGACCAACAGGAGCTCAGAGGCACACATATTTGCTTTCTTTCAACTCTCTCACAGCACCTCACACTGTTTGAACCCAAAAGGACACCTGAGGTCAATGGAGGCCAGGTGAACTGTTTTTCAAGGTCAGCCTCTATCAATAAAGAGCAGAGTGGAGGAGGGTAAGGAATGGGTCAAGGGGCAAAGGCTGATTATCTAATCATGTACAAACTGGGACTGCAGATGTAGCTCAGTGTTAAAGCAACTTGTTTAACATGTACAAGGTCCTGTGTTCAACTACATAAAAGGGAAAAAGATTTAGGGGGAACCCTAAACTTGTAGCCACGGACCTCAAGGGAACCTGGGAAAGTAAGTTATCTGGAGTTTGAAAGCACAGGTAGGTAGGAAGCAGATAGAACAGATAAAATGGCCAGGACGGACTAATTCCTCCTGAGGCAAGGGTGACAGCTCCAAATGAGGCCATTCCATTGTTAGACTATTACACTGGAGTCTAAGCCAGGAACAACTCAGAAATGTATATGGAGAGGTTGGAGAGAGCTCCCGTGGTGCCAAGTGCCTGCTACACAAGCATGAGGGCCTGGGTTTGTTCCCTGGCATCCATAGAAGAGGCGGGGCGTGCGGCCAGGTGTGGTAAACTCACCTTCAATCCCAGCTCTCAGAAGGCAGAGGCAGGTGGGTCTCATTCAAGGCCAGCCTGGTCTACAGCCAGGGCTACACAGAGAAACCCTGTCTTGAAAAACAAAAAAGCTGGGTGTGGTGATACTCGCTTGTAATAAAAGTGCTAAGGAGGTACAGACTGGCAGACTCCTAGGGCTCCCTTGCCAGCAGTGAGACCTAGATCCCAGTGACAAGTGCCTCCAAGAAGATGGTAGACACACTTGAGAAACCACACTAAAGGCAGAGTTCTGTCCTCTAAATACATGTTCATATGCATGCAAACCTCCCACCTACACATACATGAAATATATATGTATTGGGTTTGTTTTGTTTTGTTTTGTTTTTCAATTCACCTGCCTCTGCCTCCGGAGTGCTGGTATTAAAGGCATGTGCCACCACACCCGGCTTCAAAAAATATTTTAAACTAATTTATTGACTTTATATCCTGGTCATAGCCCTTGCCTCCCAGTTCCCCCATTCCTTTCCCCTCCCCTCTCCCTTTCCTCTCCCTCTCCCCCCCTCTGCTATTCCTCAGAAAAGGGGATTCCCCCTACCCACCACCCAAGCTCATCAAGGCGAATCAAGATTGAGAGTGTCCTCTTCCCCTGTGCAAAAAATAAATTTTTTTTTTTTTGGTTTTTCGAGACAGGGTTTCTCTGTGTAGCCTTGGCTATCCTGGACTCACTTTGTAGACCAGGCTGGCCTCAAACTCACAGCGATCCACCTGCCTCTGCCTCCCGAGTGCTGGGATTAAAGGCATGCGCCACCACGCCCGGCTCTAAATTTTTAAACATTTAAAAAGATGTATATAACTTTAATTGGAGTTAAATAGACTATAGACTATAGTGTAGATTTCTCTTTCCTAGCAAAACTTGATGCAGTCAACAGATAATTATGTGGTACCTATCCTGTGCCAGGAACTACGAGGCTCTGGGGATTGAAATGGAAACAAAATTAACCTCCTTGTTCTGTGAAGTTTACATCCTGGTGGGGGTGGGCAGACAATGCTTAAGTGGAGATAAGAGGTCTAGAGCGAGGTGGAATAGCCTTCTGCCCACTCTCCTACCTATGATAACCCTCTTGATTTGAACCACTTAACTCACTATTTGCCAAACCCTCTGGGCAAACTGAGGCCTTGGTGTCTCTCACTTAGACTAAGATCATAACGCCTGTAATCGACCTTCCTGGCTCCCACATCCTCCAACTGTGCTGTGAGAATCACTCTGAAATCATTTCAGTGTCCTGCTTGAAACTCATCAGTGCTTCCCCATATTGAGTAACAGCTGACTTGCTGATCACCACCCTTTAAAAAAATGTATTTATTCACTTTACATCCTGGTTGTAGCTCCCTCCCTCCTCTCCTCCCAGTCTCACCTTCCTTCCCTCTTCCCCCCTCCCTTCTCCCCTATTCCTCAGAAAAGGGTTAGCACCCCCTACTCACCTACCCCAGCTCATTAAGTCCCATCAGGACTGAGCTTGTCCTCTTCCCCTGTGGCCTGACAAGGCAGTCCCACCAGGGGGAAGTGATTAAAAAAGAGTCCATGTCAGAGATAGTCCCCTTTCCCCTTCTAGAGGACCCACATGAAGCCTGAGCTGCCCATCAGCTGCATCTGTGTAGGGGACCTAGGTCCAGTTCGTGCATGGTCCTTGCCTGGTGCTTCAGTCTCCATAAGCCCCTCTGGGCCCTGCTTAGTTGGCTCTGTTGGTCTTCCTGTGGAGCTCCTGTCACCTCCAGGTCCTTTTCTCCTTTTCCACAAAATTCCCTACACTTCACCCAGTGTTTATCTGTGAGTCTCAGCATCTGTTTGGATCCACTGCTGGGTGAAGCCTCTCAGAAGACAACTTTGCTAGGCTCCTGTCTGCATGCATAGCAGAGTGTCATTAATAGTGTTAAGGGTTGGCTCTCTCCCAAGGGGTAGGTTTTGGTTTGGGCCAGGCATTGGCTGAACATTTCCTCAATTCCTGCTCTATCTTTATCCCTTTGCGTCTTGTAGGCAGGGTAAGTTTTAGATCGAAGTTTTTGTGGGTGGGTTGGTGTTCCTCTCCTTCCACTAGGAGTCTTGTCTTGTTAGGGGGTGTCCTCTTCATGGCCCCTGCTTCTAGGAGTCTCAACTAGAGTCCCCCTCATATCCTCCCAGAAGCGTACCCTGACTTAGGTTAGATCTCCAGCCTGTCACAGAAGTGCCCCCACCCACAGTTTCTCTTTTCTCTGCATATCTGCGTCCTCCTGCTGCCCCCTACCCAAGCCTGAGATTTAAGCGTCCTCCTCTGGGTCCTCCTTGTTACTTGTCTTCTTTGGGTCTGTGTATTGTAGTATGTTTATGCTGTCCTATATGACTAACATTCACTTATAAGTGAGGAGTACATACTATGTGTGTCTTTCTTTGTCTGGGTTACCTCACTGAGGATAATCTTTTTTAGGTCCATCCATTTGCCTGAAATTTTCATGGTTTTTTTTGTTTGTTTGTTTGTTTATTTTTTGTTTGTTTGTTTGTTTTTTGAGACAGGGTTTCTCTGTGTAGCCTTGGCTGTCCAGGACTTGCTTTGTAGACAGGCTGGCCTTGAACTCACAGAAATCCACCTGCCTCTGCCTCCCAAGTGCTGGCATTAAAGGCATGTGCACCACGCCCAGCCCTGTACCCCATTTTTTAATTGGATTATTTTGTTTGTTGGTGTTTAATTTCTTCAGTTCTTTATATATTCTTGATATTAGCTTTTGTCAGATGTAGGATTGGTGAAGATCTTTCCTCAATCTATAGGCTGTTATTTTGTCCTATTGACAGTGTCCTTTGCCTTATAGAAGCTTTTCAGTTTTTCAAGAGGTCCCATTTATTAATCGTTGATCTTAGAGCTTGAGCTGTTGGTGTTCTGTTCAGGAAGTTGTCTCCTGTGCCAATGAGTTCAAGGCTCTTTCCCACTTTTTCTTCTTGTTTTTTTTTTTTTTTTTTTTTTGGTTTTTCGAGACAGGGTTTCTCTGTGTAGCCTTGGCCATCCTGGACTCACTTTGTAGACCAGGCTGGCCTCGAACTCACAGTGATCCGCCTGCCTCTGCCTCCCGAGTGCTGCTTTTTCTTCTAATAGATTTAGTGTGTCAGGTTTTATGTTGAGGTCTTTGATCCACTTAGTCTTGAGTTGTTGTTTGTTTGTTTGGGGGGTTTTGTCTTGTTGTTGTTGTTGGCTTTTGTTTTGTTTTGAGACTGTGTTTCTCTGTGTAGACTTGGCTGTCCTGGACTAACTCTGTAGACCAGGCTGGCTTCGAACTCACATTAATCTGCTTGCCTCCGCCTCCTGGGGTGCTGGGATTACCAGCTATATACACTACTCCTTTCTTTCTTTCTTTTTTTTTTTTTTTTCGAGACAGGGTTTCCTCTGTGTAGCCTTGGCCGTCCTGGACTCACTTTGTAGACCAGGCTGGCCTCGAACTCACAGCGATCCACCTGCCTCTGCCTCCCAAGTGCTGGGATTAAAGGCGTGCGCCACCACACCCGGCTACTACTCCTTTCTTATCTTCTGGTTCCAACCTCTGTTCCTATCTTCCTCATTCTCCTTTTCACATCACTGTCACCTGTAGTTTATTGAACATGCCATGTTGCCTCTAAGTTCTGGCATATTCCACAGGTTGTGTTTATGCTTTTTTCCTCCGTTTTGCAATAGGCTTGAAGCCAGGGCTTTGCACATGCTAGACCAGGGCTCTATCATTAGCCATTTCATTTTTATCTTATTTTTCATATGTATATGTGTTTTCCATATGTGTGCAGGTAGCAGGTTACAGGCTCCGCATGTGCATATGTGTACATACAGTGGGTAGAGGACATCCTAGGATGCTGTTTTTTAGTTTCTGTCGAGCTTGCTTTCTGAGATGGGGTCTCTCACTGACCTGAAGCTCACAGATGAGAGGCTGGCTGGCCAGCGAAGCCCTTGGAACTTCTTCTCTCTGTTTCTCCAATGCTGGGGTTACAGATATGAACCACCAGGCCTTACATTTTTACATGGGGACCAAACTGACAGATATTGCCCCAGTTCAATTTATTTATGTTAATGAATTTATTTATTTATTGTTTTTTTGGCACAAGGTTTTTCCATGTAGCCTTGGCTGTCCTGAAACTCTCTCTGTGAGCCAGGCTGGCCTCGAACTTGCCAGCCACTGCCTTTCTAGTGCTGGGATTAAAGGCATGTGCAACCATCACCTGGCTTCTATTTCTTCTTTTTGTTGAAACAGTTTTACATTTTATTTTGTGTGCATATGGGTGGTATACCTGTGCCATGGTGCCATCTATGGAGGTCAGAGGATACTAGTGGAATTTAGTTCTTCTCTTCTATCGTGTGGGTCCCAGATTGTCAGGTTTAATGGCAGCTACCTTTACCAATGGAGCCATCTACCACCACCATCGCTCAATCTTGAATTTTTTGGGTTTTTTGTTTTGTTTGATTTGGTTTGGTTTTTTGGTTTTTTGAGACAGAGTCTTTCTGTGTAGCCCTGGCTGTCCTGGACTCACTGTGTAGACCAAGCTGGCCTCGGAACTCACAGCGCTCCACCTGCCTCTGCTTCCCAAGTGCTGGGATTAAAGGTGTGCACCACCACACCCAGCTCAAGGACTGCCTTTCTTTCCATGTATTTTTCCCCATACCCACTGTTCTAAGTTTGAGACTCTGTTCAGTCTTCAACAACTGTCAGTGGTCACTTACATTTCCAGAGATAAGTATCTCCTGGCTCCTTCCAAAATATTCTATAGTTGCCAATGAATATATTTATGACACTATGTACTTTTTTTTTTTTTTTTTTTTTCGAGACAGGGTTTCTCTGTGTAGCCTTGGCCATCCTGGACTCACTTTGTAGACCAGGCTGGCCTCGAACTCAAAGTGATCCGCCTGCCTCTGCCTCCCGAGTGCTGGGATTAAAGGCGTGCCATCATGCCCGGCCTTTTTTTTTTTTTTAAAAGGACAGCATACTTACTGGTCCATATATTTCCTCTTTTTTTGTTTGTTTGTTTGTTTTTTTCCGAGACAGGGTTTCTCTGTGTAGCCTTGGCTGTCCTGGACTCACTCTGTAGACCAGGCAGGCCTCGAACTCATAGCGATCCGCCTGCCTCTGCCTCCCAGGGGCTGGGATTAAAGGTGGGTGCCGCCACGCCCAGCTCCTCTTTTTTTTTTTTTTTGGAGGCAGCATATTTGGGAATGGAAGCCAGGGGCTCACTCATAGTATACACACCCCTCTGGTACCAAGCTTCATCTCTCTTTTGTTACTCATTGGTTGAAATGTCAGAATGAGCTACTTGCAAGACAAAGTTATAGTGTATAAATACAGGTTTACTTGGAGCAGCTCTCTGCTACCATGCAGAGAGAGGAAGAGGAGAGAGGAAACACAGAAAGAAGGAAGAGAGAGTGAAGAAAAGAAAGAGGAGAGAGCCAAAACATCTGGATTATACAGTGAAGAGGGAAGGGAAGTCCCTGCCCCTGGCTTGGAAAGTTCAGAGTAGAGGGTAGGGTATGCCAGCCACACCCTGCAGCAGGTTGGGACCAAGGGATGCTGGGAGAATCTGGAGCTGCCTGTCTTGGGTCTGAAATATAAGATTCCAGCCTTTTGTTGATACTAGATGAATAAGGGGCTATATTTATTCATTTATGATTGCTTCCTGCTGACACTGGACATCGGTATTGGGGGGGTAGAACAGACCTAAAAGCTGGAATGTCGACCCAAGTCCAGGAAGATCAGGCCGTCCTACTTGTTGTCCAGGATCTTTGGGGCCCTCTGCAGCTAGGGAAGTGCAGACCCAGCAGAAGCAATGTGTGAGATTAGGCCTGAGCAGCCAGGTACCGGATGCAGCTCCTGAGGTAAACCCCTGGTTCTGGCAGGATGCTAGAACACATATACATATTGGAGGAAGAATACACATTTGGTGCTTTTAGGCCCACAGTCTTGGTTGTTGGAGGGTGGTGGATCCTAGGATCAGGGAAAAGGCAATCAATCCCACCCTCAGCCAAACAGGCTGTGACTGACAGTTCTTATCTGAGTCCATCTTTCCTGTGAGGAGTGTATTCCCTGAAGCTTACAAGGATCTCTTTAAGTTTACAAAAAGAAACAAACTTTAGACATATGAGCACCACCTCCAACCTTCATAACTTTCATTTACCAAGCTTAAAACACCTTCTTAGGCCGGCCGTGGTGGCGCACGCCTTTAATCCCAGCACTTGAAAGGTAGAGGCAGGTGGATCGCTGTGAGTTTGAGGCCAGCCTGGTCTACTAAGTGAGTTCAGGACAGCCAGGGATACACAGAGAAGCCCTGTCTTGAAAAACTAAAAAACAAAAAACAAAAAACCAAACCAAAACCACCTTCTTAGACTCTCAAACACTTTCTTTGGTCCTCATAACTTACATAAACTTTACATTTATAACCCAACCTAAGAACTAGAATTGACAGTGTACATATATCCTTTCACCTAACACTCATTGTTGCTGGGATTGTAGCTCAGTGGTGAGATGTTTTCTCACCATGTGCAAAGCCCCAGCTTCAATAACCAGGACTGGAGCTGTGGGCTTTTTGTTTTGTTTTGTTTCTTTCTTTCTTTTTTTTTTTTTTTTTTTTTTTTCCGAGACAGGGTTTCTTTGTGTAGCCTTGACTGTCCTGGACTCACTTTGTAGACCAGGCTGGACTTGAACTTACAGAGATTTGCCTGCCTCTGCCTCCCAGATGCTGGGATTAAAGGCGTGCGCCACCACCGCTCAGCAAGGTGTCGGTTTATGCTTAGCATTTTTCTTGTTCTTAAAAAAAATTTTTTTTTAATCTAGACACAGTGGTGTACATCTTTAATTCCAACACTTGGAAGGTAGGCAAATCTCTATGAGTTCAAGGCCAGCCTGGTCTACACAGTTCCAGGATAGCCAGGGCTTGACAAGTAAAGGCATTTGCTGCCAAGCTTTATGACCTGAGTTTGATCCCTGGGACCCATATTTTGGAAGGAAAGAGCCAGTTTCCAGTAGTTATCCTGTGACCTGTGCTATGTGTAACCCCCCCGACACACACACACACACACACACTAAATACATAAACAAATAGGCAAATAAGTGAGTTGTTTTAAGTGGTATGCTCATGTGTCTGTACTGTGTGTGAAGATCAGAACAATTTCATCTATCATTCCTGTCTGCCTTGTATCTTGGTGCAGGGCTTCTTCTGGAGCTCACCAAGAATGCTGGGAGCCTGGAGCTGGAGAGAGGGCCCAGTGGTTAAGAGAGCTCATTGAAGCCTGGTCTACAAAGAGTCTAGCACAGCCAAGTGTGTTACATAGGGAAACGCTGTCTTGAAAAGCCAGGGGGTGAGAGGGAGAGAGATTTGGGGGGGGGGGGGGGAGATGGGAAGAGAGAGTTTGTTCTCAGTACCCATGTCCAGCAGCTTACAACTCCTGTTTGTACTACACCTGCCTGTAACTCCAGATGGCCTCCAAAAGCATCCATACTAACATGCCACGCACTTACATAAACAAGTATTCATAACTACAAATAAAATCTGTTTGTTTGTTTGTTTTAAGTATGTTAGGCCTCTTGGCCTGTGAGCTCCAGCAATCTCCCTGCCTTTTTACTAGCACTGAGAATTAAAGGTGGATTTCATTATGCCTGAATTCTGGGGATTGAACGCTAGTTCTCATGGTTAGAAGGCTGGCTGAGCCACCTCCCTGACCTCCCTGAAACAAACAAACAAACAAACAAAATCCTTTTTTTTTGGTTTTGTTTTGTTTTTCGAGACAAGGTTTCTCTGTGTAGTAGCCCTGGCTGTCCTGGACTCACATTGTAGACCAGACTGGCTTCAAACTCACAGAGATCTACCTGCCTCTGCCTCCAAAAATCCACATTTTTAAAAATTTTAAATGGTTTATGAAAAATAAAGCTGGACGTGGTAGTACCTATTGTTTCAGTACACAGGCAGGAGGATCACTGAAAGTTTGAGATGAGTCTTGTTTATATTGGAAGTTCCAGTCCAGCCTAGGATACAGAGCCTTTAAAAAAAAAAAAAAAAAGTTAAAAAATAACCCCAGGTGCCATGGTACATTCTTGAATCACACTTGAAAGGCTGAGCAGAAGGAATATCATTAGTTCAGTACTAGCTTAGGCTACATATTGAGTTCTAGGACATCCAGGGCTACATAACAAGACCCTATATCAAGTCAACAAACAAACAGAATTACAAGTTAAGTGTGGTAGTACATAGCTATAATACTAGCATTCAGGAGGCAGAGGCAGGAGTATCACTTTAAGTTCAAGGCCAACCTTGAACTGAGTAGTGAGTTCTGTACTAGCCAGCGTTATACAGGGAGACCTCTAAAAGAAAAACAACAACAACAACAACTTTAATCCCAGCACTCAGGAGGCAGAGGCAGGTGGATCTCTGTGAGTTCAAGGCCAGCCTGGTCTACAAAGCGAGTCCAGGATAGCTAAGGCCACACAGAGAAACCCTGTCTCAATAATAATAATAATAATAACAACAACAACAACAATAATAGAATTGATGTTGAATATATTTTTGTACACTTATTAGCTATATAGACTTATTTTCTCTTTCATGAAGTTTCTGTTTATGCCTCTTTTGTACCACCAACCTCTTTCCTGTACTGGGGATCAAGGTGGGCTTTTAAAAAAAGATTTATTTATTTATTATTATACATACAGTGTTCCGCTTACATGTACACCTGCACACCAGAAGAGGGCACCAGATCTCATTATAAATGGTTGTGAGCCACCAAGTGTTTGCTAGGAACTGAACTCAGAACCTTTGGAAGACTAGACAGTGCTTTTAACCTCTAAGCCATCTCTCCAAGCCTGGCTTTTTTTTTTTTTTTTTTAAACCTTTTTATTTTATATGCATTGGTATTTTGCCTACATGTATGTCTGTGTGATAGTTTCCAATCTTGGAGTTACAGACAGTTATGAGCTGCCTTGTGGGTACTGGGAATTGAACCTTGGTCCTTTAGCAGAGTAGTCAGTACTCTCAACTGCTGTACCATCTCTCTGCTCTGGAACTCTTAAAATAGGTGGGAAGGGAAGATAAGAGGGAAGGGCTAACAATCGGGATGTGATGTGAATAAATTATAATAAAATATACATTAAAATACCTATACATTGCTCATCTTTGTATTTTAGTGTTTGTCACGGCAGCTGGAGCAGATTACCATAGGACTACCGCTGTTGCTTGATCTGCCGGACGGTTTTCGTTGTTTTGTCATGCTGGATGGAGTTCGGAACCCAGGACTCTGTGAGCTCTAACCCTGAGCTAGGGCCAGAAGCCAGCGTTTGATTTATATCGTGGAGGTGGTGGGGAAAGCATCCAAGATTGTTAGGTGGATGAAGCTGTTCACGTTTACGTTTTTCCTCCAGAGACAGTGCCGGCCTGGTGACTAATGGCTGTGTGCAAGGAGGAAAAGCAAGACAATGAAACTGGAGACTGAATCAATAAGCCCACGTGCTTTTCAAGAGGCGCTGGTTAGTGGGTTTACTTAGGGAGGAGCCACATGAGGGTGGGAGAGAAAGGCAGGGCGGGGCCAGGTGAAGGAGGAAGTCTCTCTTTCGGTACTAAAGCCCCAGGTTCATCCCATCCTGGATTTCACAGTCTCCCAAAGACACGTGGTCCCTAAAAATCGTGTACCACTTTTTTAGAGCGATCTTATCCCAGCGGGTGCCAGTCTGCACCGCTATCAGTTTCTTCAAGTCCCCAATAGTGACATCAGAGTAGCACTTAACTCAGACATCCGTTCCCAGACCATTGTTGCGAACCACCTCCATCGTTGTGGCTGGAGCTCCAATCTCCGCCTGCCTGTTGATGATATTTGTAGTTCAAAAGCTGGCTGATGCCTGATCCGATTTAAGGCTGGGAACAGGAAGCAGGGATTTTGTTTGTTTGCTTGCTTTGTTTTTTTGTTTTTCATACCTAATCAAATAAAAGGCATTTGTTAATCTTTGTATGTTTGGGCTGAACTGCCAAGCTGTCTGATGAAATGTCGCCTCTCCTTAATCAAGAGATCTCTCCTGTTCGAATCTAATCAATTCATGGGGTTTTTGTTTTTTGGTTTTTTTTTGGTTTTGTTTTGTTTTTAATTTTGGGGGGGGGGGGCGTTGAGACAGGGTTTCTGTGCAGTCTTGGCTGTCGTGTGTGTGTGTGTGTGGTTTGTTTTTGTTTTTTTTGTAGCAAAGTTTTTATTCCTATGAATTATTAAGAATGAGCATCCAGGGGCTGGAGAGATGGCTCAGCAGTTAAGAGCACTGACTGCTTTTCCAAAGGACCCGAGTTCAATTCCCAGCACTCACATGGCAGCTCACAACTGTCTGTAACTCCAAGATCTGACATCCTCACACAGACATACGTGAAGGCAAAACACCAGTGAACATAAAATAAAAATAAATTATAAAAAGAAAGAAAGAAAAAAAAATGAGCATCCATACCAGTGTCAAATGAGGGAGAGGAAGGCAGGGTAGGCCAAGAATAGAGGGGAATGAATAGCAAATGTGCTAGAAGTCTCAGAATTTCATAAGAAGCAAGATAACAACACAGGTTTTTGGTTTTTCAAGACAGAGTGTCTCTGTGTAGCCCTGGCTATCCTGGAACTCACTCTGTAGATCAAACTGGCCTCCAACTCAAGAGATCTGCCTGTCTCTTAAGTGCTGGGACTAAAGAAGAGTGCCACCACCTTCTGGCTGAATAAATAGTTTTTCTATCACTTGGCAACACCTGTCTTCCTCTCCTGTTCTCATTTGACACTGGTATAAATGCTCATTTTAAACAATTCACATGAATAAAAACTTTGATGCTGCAAAAAACAGAAAAAAGAAAAATTTAAAAATAACAATATTTTCCCTTTTTTAAAAAGATTTTTTTTTTATTACGTATGCAATATTCTGCCTGCATGTGAGCCAGCAGGCCAGAAGAGGGCTTCCATGTGGTTGCTGGGAATTGAACTCAGGACCTTTGGAAGAACAGCCAGTGCTCTTAACCTCTGAGCCATCTCTCCAGCTCCCCCCAAAATAACACTATTTGATCCACCCGCCTCAGTGAGTTTCTCTGTGTAGCCTTGGCTGTCCTGGACTCCTTAGACCAGGCTGGCCTTGAACTCACATTGGTCGCCTGCCTCTTGCCTCCCTGAGTGTTGGGAATCAAAAGTGTGTACCACGACACCCAGTTATTTTTCTAAGTTCAGATGCTGATACTGTTCTATTTACAGCTGAAGTCATTCTTCTCAAAAAAATCAGTGAAGACTTCTTTTGAGCCTTATATAATTTTAGTAAATGACTCACACCCCTTTCCTGATTCTTCAGTTTTGTCCTAAGCATTTAAAGCTGCTAAACAACTTAGCACCAAGGTGTGAATATATATGAGCCCCATCAAATAAGTCTTTGGCTTTTATGGTCTTGGCGTTGTTTCCTATCATTTGACTGTTTTGTTTTGGTTTGGTTTGGTTTTTTGTTTGTTTGTTTGTTTCTGTTTTTGTGTTTTTGTTTTGTTTTGAGACAGGGTTTCTCTGTGTAGCCATGGCTATCCTGGACTTCCTTTGTAGACCAGGCTGGCCTTGAACTCACAGTGATCCACCTGCCTCTGCCTCCCGAGTGCTGGGATTAAAGGTGTGTGCCACCACCCTGGCCATTTGACTGTTCATTGCTCCACTTGTTCCTAGAAAGAAACACTCCAGAGATCACTTCAAGGATCCAAGTTCTAGCTGCTGCTCCAGATTGTGGCTTCTGCAGTTGCAGTCACCTTTGCTGAACTGCTGGTTTGCTGTTTAACGGGTCTGCTGAAATCATGATCACAAAGAACGGAGTTGCTCCAAGGAACTGAGTCTAAAAAGGTCTACTTCTCCTGTTCCCATTAATCTCTTTTCTCTTCTATCTAGGGTAGGTGGGTTGGAAGGGAAGTATAATCATTAAAGAACCCCAAATAGCCGGGTAGTGGTTGCGCACGTCCTTAATCCCAGCACTCGGGAGGCAGAGGCAGATGGATCCCTGTGAGTTTGAGGTCAGCCCGGTCTACAAAGCAAGTCCAGGACAGACAAGGCTACACAGAAAGACCTTGTCTGGGGCAGGGGAGGGAAGAACACTTAATAAAGTAGGTTTGAAAAAGTTCAAAGCCTACACCGAGCAGATCAGACAGCTTCTCCATTTGTATGCAGCAGGAATGATCTCTCTGTCTGTGGGGTCATGCCACAAGGCAACCAAAATGTTCTTCTCCGAATCCCAACATTCAAATTTACCAGAGAAGCCTCAGGAGCAGAGAAAGCTCCCAGCTGACCTTCCTACTCAGATGACGTCCCAAAAGGAAAACTCTCCTCCTCCATCCTGTCTTAAGCACTCTCTTCCTCAAAGCCCCTCCCTTCTTTTTACTTAGGCTCACCTCCCTATTGGCTGGTTACTTGCTCCACCTCTTGACCTATGGTTGACTTTCTTTAGCTCTTGGATTAAAGGTGTATGCTAGAGCTGAGCTACACACACTATTTGTTTACAATAAACAAAAGCTCTAGGATCAAACGCTAAGCCATAGCACAGTTAGGAAAAGACTTTCCGGTTCATAATCTTGGGGTTCACAATGTGATCAAATACCCTGCAACAACAACAACAACAAAACAGAGAATAGGAGCCGGGTGTGGTGGCGCATGCCTTTAATCCTAGCACTCGGGAGGCAGAGGCAGGCGGATCACTTTGAGTTCGAGGCCAGCCTGGTCTACAAAGTGAGTCCAGGACGGCCAAGGCTACACAGAGAAACCCTGTCTCGAAAAACCAAAAAAACAAAACAAACAAAAAAAAAAAAAACAGAGAATGGAGAGCTTTGTGAAATGACAGACATGTTTATGGTAGAGATTGTGGTGGTGTCCAAAATATATGTTTACCAAACTCATCAAGTCTGTACCGATTTTGGCCAGGCATGGTGTCTCACGCCTTCAATGCCAGCACTCAGGAGGCAGAGGCAGGAGGAGCTCTGTGAGTTCAAGGCCAGCCTGGTCTACAAAGAGAGTTCCAGGAAAGCCAGGGCTTTTAAACAGAGAAGCATTGTCTTGAAAAACAAACACAAAAACCAAACAAACAACAAACAAACAAAATCAAACCACCGCTCTTTCCCCTCAGTCACACCTTACCAAGAACTGAAGAAGAAGAAAGTAACCATCCCAACTCTAGACAATGGGGCGGCTCCATGTGCTTCCTACTTGGACTGTATCAGCTCCAGGAAGGACCTGAGAGGTTACAAAGTGACTCCCCAAACAACACAGGACTATAATGAGTCAATTAAATAACTACATAGTAATTTCCCAAAAATTAGTTGCTAAATTAGGTTTTAAAATCTATAAGATTGATCAGTGCAGCCGGGTGTGCTGGTGCACGCCTTTACTCCCAGCACTCGGGAGGCAGAGGCAGATGGATCTCTATGAGTTCTAGGCCAGTCTGGTCTACAAAGTGAGTCCAGAACAGACAAGGCTACACAGAGAAACCCTGTCTCAAAAAAACAAAAACAAAAAAGATTTATCAGTGCAAAGATAAAGATGGAACAAAGGTGAGAAAAATATTTCAGTACTATCACCTAAGAGACAGGATTGTTACCGTCAAACTTCCTGGACACTGGTTTAGAAGTGATATTTAAAGGTCAACAGAAAATACCCAAATAATTAGTGATGCTTCTAGCATGGAAGCATGGTGCAGGAGAACCCTATGGATGCACCAAACAGCCTAGTGAACGAAGAATCAGGCCTGGTGCACCCAAGTGAGGAACGCAAAGGACAGAAGAGCCTGAGGGAATACAGTACAGTGACCACAGCACACTTCCTTAAGGGAGGAGCCAGAAATGCAAGTTCACACAACAACCTCTTTTGTTGTTGTCTTAAGACGGGGCTCTCACACAGCCCAGGTTGCCCCTAAACTCCATATATAGCTAGGACTGGCCTTGATCTCCTGATCCTCCTGCCTCTTACTCCTGAGTGCCGGGACTGTAGCCATGAGCCACCTCATCCAGCACATAGCAGCCTTTGATAGAAAGGATTTCACTGGGGTTGGGAGTGGTGGTGGAGAGACAGCTCAGGAGTTGAGGACACACATGCTCTTATAGGGTCCTGA
This sequence comes from Acomys russatus, assembly GCF_903995435.1. Taxonomy (NCBI): domain Eukaryota; kingdom Metazoa; phylum Chordata; class Mammalia; order Rodentia; family Muridae; genus Acomys; species Acomys russatus. The sequence continues at coordinate 35,907,719 of NC_067143.1, read as the reverse complement.
GTTTGATACTCATGTTGGGCAGCTCATAAGAGCCTGTTTGTCTTCTGGCCTCCATGGGCCCTGCATCCACATGCAGACACACCCACACAGACACGCACGCACACACTTGTGATTACAAACAATTGTGTTTTGTTTGTTTGTTTGGTTGGTTGGTTTTGGTTTTTCGAGACAGAGTTTCTCTGTGTAGCCTTGGCCATCCTGGACTCACTTTGTAGACCAGGCTGGCCTCGAACTCACAGCGATCCGCCTGCCTCTGCCTCCCGAGTGCTGGGACTAAAGGCGTGTGCCACCACGCCCGGCTCAAACAATTGTTTTTAAAGAAAAGGATATGGGTCCTTTGGGGAATGGAAACAGCTCCCGTATTGCCCACAACTGAGTAGCAACTGGTTTCCGCCCAGGCTCTCTCCTAGGCAGTAGTTTCTAAGGGACTGCTCTACAACTCCTTATTTAGTACCTGTTTTCTCCCACGTCATCCCATGCAATTCCGTGTCTGAGAAGGAGCAGGGTTACCTGAGCACCACTACAATTAGACTCTCACTTCCAGTGATCACCATCAGCCCCTTCCAGCCTGGTCTACAGAGGTAGTTCCAGGATAGCAAGGGCTGCAAAGTAAAGCTCTGTCTTGAAAAACAAAAAGAAGAAGGTGGAGAAGGAGGAGGAAGAGGGAGGAGAAGAAGAAGAAGAAGAAGAAGAAGAAGAAGAAGAAGAAGAAGAAGAAGAAGAAGAAGAAGAAGAAAGAAAGAATGAATCTGAATACTGGCAAGGTGGGGCATACTTGTAACCCTAAGACTCAAAAGGCAAAGGCAGGAGGATTATCATAAGATAAAAGCCAGCCAGAACTATATAGTAAGACTCTATCTTTTTTTCTTTTCTTTTTTTCTTTCTTTTTTCCAAGACAAGTTTTCTCTTGGCCCTTTAAAAAAATTAAAAGTGAGCTGAGTGGAGGTGTTTGCCCAGAACTGGTGAGGCCCTAGGTTCCATCCCCGGGGCCATAAAACTGGAAAAAAAAAAAAAAAAAAAAAAAAAAACCCTCTTTATTTTATCCATAAGGCTGGGCTGCAGAGATGATGACTGAAAAATCTGTGCACACTCTCTGATACAACTCTCTTCAAAAGGTAGAAATGAATTCTTCCCTATTTTAAACCAATATCTGACTAGCTTTTAGTGGAGAAAACATGGAAGAAATGAAGATGTTACTGTAAACGCCAGGGCTGACTTACTAGACCAACGTCACCGATATGACTGGTAAGGAATGACTCCTGACCAGGCACAAGTTGGAGGGGTAACAGCCAAGGCTGAGGCTGTGACAAGTTTATTGCAAGAAATCAGACTCTTTATACCCTTATCAGAAACAGAATATAAAGTCAGATGCCTGGATCAATAAAACGAGGTTGCCGGGATACTATGATGTTTGCGGGGTACACAAGACCAATGTCTAAGACCAATTGTCCTGTCAAATGTCTATATGTTTCACTCACTTCCAAGAAACACAGAGCAGCCTGAACGCTTCACTGCCTGAGGGGGTGCCTCCGTTTCCTCAAGAACTAAAAGGCACCTGGTGCCCCAGGAGCCACCAACCCTAACCTGGAAAACCTATGACCCATGTCTCTCAAGGCACCTAAAGCAGGCCAGCTCCATGGTTCCCTACATAATTTGGGTCTTATTTTTTCTTGTTCATTATTTTCTTTCAGATGGGGGGGGGTCTCAATATGTAATCCAGGTGGATCTTGAACTCCCGTGCTCCAGAGATGTTTATGCTCAACATATACTATGGCCTTATTAATCAGCAAGAATTCCCGAACCATAAACACAGCTGCCCCTAACTTCCAGGCACACTATCAAGGTTAGCTAGAACTTCTTGTTAGCAAAATAACTTGAGACAGAGCTGACCACACTGTTCCACCATCCACCCCCCTGTATGAGCTAATTGGGGTTTTTCACCTTTAAATAGACGATATAACTTCCACTCAGTGTTCAGATCCTGAACTGGCTGCCTCCCTGAACTCAGAAAATAAAGCTTTTGTTTTTAAGCTTCTGCCTCTAAAGTGTATTTTCTCAGCCTCCACTCCGAACCCAACACAAGCAAAAATCTTATCCTATAAAATACTCTGAGAAAAGCCAGGCATAGTGGCACACATCTGTAATCCCAGCATTTGGGAGGCAGAGGCAGGTGGATCGGATCTCTCTGTGTTCAAGGCTAGCCTGGTCTACAAAGTGAGTTTCAGGTAAGCTTGAGCTATGAGGCTCTCACAGCCAAACCAAACCAAAACAAAAGCTTGCATCTGTCTTCACAGTGTTGTAAATTCTCCTATGGCAAGAAACTCTGGGAGCCTGTTGTTAAACGACAACCAGGAAATGATTCTTCCATCGGACAACAGTGGAATAATAGAAAGCAACACACAATCACCTGAGTAGGGCTTGGAAATGGATCCCACAGGTAAGCCTTCAGGTGAGGCATCTGTTGTTCTGGACAGCTAGACAGCTAGAAGCCATGAAAGACCGTAAGTCAGGAACCATCCAGCTAGACTGGTTCCAAGTTTCTGAGACCAAAAAAAAAAATCTTAAGTTGTTGGTTTTAGAATAGTTATTATTTCATTTATTTATTTATTTTGGTTTTTCAAGACAGGGATTCTCTGTGTAGCCTTAGCTGTCCTGGACTCACTTTGTAGACCAGGCTGGCCTTGAACTCACAAGAGATTCACCTGCCTCTGCCTCCCAAATGCTGAGATTAAAGGCGTGCGCCACCACCGCCTGGCTTTCATCAACATTTATTATGAATCAGTCATAGAGCTCCCTAACTTGAAGATTCCAAAAAGTTCAGTTTTCATCTCAGTAAATGAGGTTTCTACTACGAGTTGAAGGTATTCTCTCTTTAAATTCAAGTGCTGAGTGTGCAGTACCATGGATGCCAGGCCATGGTGGCCACCACTGGGAACTTAACAGTTTTCATTCTCACACTTGCTTTACTGTGATCTAATTCACATACCACACAGTTCACCAATGTGTACAATTTAATGTGTGTGTGTGTACGTGTGCGTGTGCGCGCGCGCACGCGACCAGGCATACAATGCTTTAAAAGACTCACAGCTCCCCGTAGCCAACGACAGAACCCTCAACCTGAGAACAAACAGCTAGGCTACACGTCCAGGGCCACACCCAGGCCCCAGCGGCACTCAGGCGCAGGCTCGGCTTTCGATTGGACAGGCGTGGCCGAGGGCCCGCCTTGTGGAGGCTGCGGGTCTATCTAACCCTGGGTCACCGCCTTCGCAAGCAGCTACGGGCTGAGCACAGAAAGTGAGCTCCAGCCGGTTTGGTGAAAGCTAGGTCCTCCTTTTCAAGAGGCAAGGCTTTGGGCTGTCCTGGGAGGCTTGGCAAATCACTCTTTGACCAGGCTCTGCGGCAAAGGGGGCGGGGCTTCCCCTGCTCCCGCCCCGGAAGCGGAAGTTTAGGCGTCAGAGGGTCCAGTCCACTGTGAGCACGGCCCGTGTGGCAGCGGTTCCTCCTGGCATTCTTATCGCGCCCTCTTGGCTGCTGGTTGTCGCGTCCTCCACCTCACCATGCTGTCTCTAGACTTTCTAGATGATGTTCGGCGGATGAACAAGAGGCAGGTGAGATTGGCCTCCCTCTCTGCCGGGGTTCTCTGGTTCCTTTGCCGTTGTAGGGCCCCGCGGACCTCTGGGCCAGGTTGAGGGCCTGCGTGGGTCGGTCGCCTGTGTATGGATCATTCTTTCTTCTCAGTCTGTAGCCAAGGTCTCTTTCCACCCCATTCATAGTAACAGATTAGGGAGACACTGAGGGAAGGCGAACCTTTGCGATCCCTTCCTCCCGCGGAGGCAAGGGAAGTAAGTGAAAACTGTAGGGCGCTTTGTAAACCAGAGTCAGGGTTGGTTATTGTTTTGGACACTGTAAGGCGGCGGACTAGCCGTTTCTGGTGGCACTCTGGGGATGGCCATTGCAGCTCCCACAAGAGCCGTTTGCGTCTCTCCTACCACAGCCACCCTTCAGCCCAACTAGACCTCAGTGGCCTTCATCCCCTTTAACTTGGGTCGCTCTGCCCTCCGAGTTGAAGCAATTGCACTACCCGTGTGCCTGTTCCCTTAGCAGAAAGGTGACAGCTCTCTGAATCTTTGATGGCAGATGACAGTGGCACAGAAACCTTGAACTTTAGGTCTCTGTGTTTAATCCTTAAACCTTACTCTTTCTTCATGTGCTAAGAACAGTGACATTTCGCTATTACAAAAGATTTCACCTTTTTGTCTTCTGAACCTGATGTGTATGGTGATTACTTTTGCTCGAAATTGACGTCCCCTGCCCTCTTTTTTTAGCGTTTTGGTATTAAATTGTTTGAACATACTATTTAAGGTGTTTTTGTTTTTGTTTTGGAATGGGGCACTCGTTTTGCACTGTTGATAATTATTACATAGAAGCGTATGGACATACATACAGAACGTGAGCCATTCCAGCCAGGTCATCAGAACAGCTTAAAGGAGTAGCTGTCACTTAGCATGAACCCCTATTTTGTTGGTGGGGATTGGTCCCAGAGCTTTGCACATGTTCACCACAGAGTACCACAGACCACACCCCTAGTCTGAAGACTTTATTTTTATTGCTTTATTTTGAGACAGAGTCTTGCTATGCAGTCCTCCTGCCCTAGCCTTATGATAAGTAGATTTATAGATAAGTCACCATATGACTTCACTGGCTAGAATGATTATCTATCCATCTGTCTATTGTAAAACAGAGTCTCCATATGTAGCTCCTGCTAGCCCAGGCTGTCCTTGAACTTGGAATCCTGCCTTTACCTGAGTACTGCACTACCATGTCAGGCTAAATAACCTTATTATTTTTTTAAAGTTTGTTTGTTTGTTTCAAATGTGATGCTGAGAATCATGCCTAGGGCTTTTTGCAAACTAGGCACGTGCTCTGTCTAGGCAAGCAATCTGTCACTGAGCTATATCCCCATCTGGAAAGACTTTTTTGGATTGGGGGCGGGGGTCGAATAGAGTCTCATTATATAGACCAGGCTGGCTTGGAATTAAGAGATCCGCCTGCCTCTGGCTCCCAAGTAGTGCCATTGACGGCATATACCACCATGCCTGCTGTGGGATCCCACCCCTCTTATTCCATTCCCAGAAGAATTATTTTGTGTCACACCCAGGGCCTTTTAGGTTCTTTGTTTGTTCTGAGACAGAGTGTCTATGGTCCCTTGAACTCACTCTGTTGACCAGGCCGGTCTTGGACTTCACCTATCTCTGCCTCCCCAGTGTTGGAACTAAAGATGCACACCACCACCACCTAGCTTGGTCTTTCAGGTCCTAAGCATGTGCTCTACCAATAAACTACATTTGGGACCATTGTTTTCAATTTTTTTGGTTTTTGGTTTTTGATTTTTTTTTGGTTTTGAGACAGGGTTTCTCTGTTGCTATCCCTGGCTGTCCTGGACTTGCTTTGTAGACCAGGCTGGCCTCGAACTCACAGGGATCCACCTGCCTCTACCTCCCGAGTGCTGGGATTAAAGGCGTGCGCCACCACACCTGGCTCTTGTTTTCAATTTTAAAAAAATTTATTTATATATATACTTTGTGTGTGTGTGTGTGTGTGTGCATTGGTATTTTGCCTGCATATATGTCTCTGTGAAGGTGTCTGTTCCCTTGGAACTGAGGTTACAGACAGCTGTGAGCTGCCATGTGGTTGCTGGTCCTCTGGAAGGGCAGCCAGTGCTCTTAACTGCTGAGCTATTTCTCCAGCCCCTGTATTTAATTTTTTTGCTTACTTTTTAAAAAAGTATGTATGTTCACCAACTGGGTGCTTGCTGCTAGGTGAGGTCAGAGGAAGATCTTGGATCCTTTGGAACTGGATTTACAGTTGAGAGCTGCCAGGTGGATGCTCTTCCGCATGCGCAGCAAGTGCTCTCAACTGCTAAGCTGTGTCTCCAGCCCTGTACTCATGTGTATTTGTTATTGACCGTGTGTGGTGCATGTGCATGTGAATGTGGGCACGCCCAAGCTGTAGAGTGCGGGAGTCAGAGGGTGACTTTTGGGAGTTCTCTTCGCCACCTCATTGAGGCAGGGTCCTGCATCCCCAGAGCTGCTGACCCACGAACACAGACGCTGAGCTGTTTGCCTAGTTCCCCTCCCCGCCCTTTGTTGTTGTTTTTTCAAAAAAGGGTTTCTCTGTGTAGCCTTGATTGTCCTTGAACTTGCTTTGTACACCATGCCGGCCTCAAACTCACAAAGATCCTCCTGCCTCTGCCTCTCAAATGCTAGGATTAAAGGCGTGCACCTGCCTGGCACCCTCCCTCCCTTTTAAAATTAGATTTATTTTGTGTGCTCATGTGTGTGCATGTGCATGAGTATGCCCTGGCACACACGTGGGAGTTAGAGATTGATTTTCCAGATCTTTCTGTCATGTGGGTCGAGGAGTAGAACTTGGGTCATCAGGCTTGGCAGCAAGTACCTTTGCCAGTTGAGCTATACTGTAGTGTTGTTTGCCCCTGGTATTTTGAAGACAGCTTTGCCTTGAGCCAAGCCTGCCAGCACACGTCTATAATCCCAGCATTCGGAAGGGCTGAGCTAGCCTGGGCAACATCATTGAAAGCTAGCATTTAATTAAAAGCAAAACTTGCTGTGCACGCCTTTAATCCCAGCACTTGGGAGGTAGAGGCAGGAGGATCTCTGTGAGTTTGAGGCCAGCCTGGTCTACAGAGAGAGTTCCAGGACAGCCAGAGTTGTTACACAGAGAAAGCATGTCTAGAAAAACAAACAAACAAAAAAAACCCCACCAAAACAAAACAAAAAACCAAACCAAAGCAAAACAAAACTTTGTCCCCCAAAGAGAAAAAAAGCACCAAACAAAAACCCGCAATCCCAGTACTTTGAAAGGAGAGAGAGAGAGAGAGAGAGAGAGAGAGAGAGAGAGAGAGAGAGAATATTCAAGGGTTAGAGGATGACTTCTGGGAGTTAGTTCTCTCTTTCCATCCTATGGGTCCTGGAGATCAAACTTAGCTTGTCAGGTTTGGTGGCAAGCACTTTGATTCTCTGAGCCATCTCTTCACACACACACACACACACACACACACACACACACACACACACACACACACACATCATACACATCATGGAAGGGAAATTAAGGAAAGACAGCTAGAGCCGGGCGTGATGGCGCACCCCTTTAATCCCAGCACTCGGGAGGCAGAGGCAGGCGAATCACTATGAGTTTGAGGCCACCTGGTCTACAAAGTGAGTCCAGGATGGCCAAGGCTACACAGAGAAACCCTGTCTCGAAAAACCAAAAAAAAAAAAAAAAAAAAAGAAAGAAAGAAAGAAAGAAAGAAAGAAAAGAAAAGACAGCTAGGCCAGGTGTGGTAGTGCACATCTTTAATCCTAGCATTTGGGAGGCAGATGGCTGTGAATTCAAGGACAGCCTGGCCTACAAAGAGAATTCCAGGACAGCCAGAACTATTACACAGAGAAACTCTGTCTTGAAAAAAACCAAAAAAGAAGAAAAGACATGTCTGTAATCCCAGCACTCAGGGAGGCAGAGGCAGGAGGACTGCTGTGTGTTCGAGGCCAGCCTCGTCTACAAAGCAAGTCCAGAACAGCCAAGGCTACACAGAGAAACCCTGTCTTGAAAACCAAAAGAAGAAGAAGAAGGAGAAGAAGAAGAAGAAGGAAAAAAAAGACAGATACACAAACTATAATTTTTACTTTGTAGGCAAAATAGAAAAAACAACCTCAAGAGCATAGGTGACAGGAAGCTAATAAAATAGAATGTGATGAATCTAGGATATTATTTCTCTTATTAATATAATGCAGTTATACCCATTTATTTTTTTGACTGTGTTAGAAATTGATTCCTGGGCCTCAAACATGCTAGCCATAAACCTCACTTGATTAACATGGACATCCCCTGGAACTAATTTTTTTTCTTTTGTTTTTATTTATTTATTTGTTTTGGTTTTTCGAGACAGGGTTTTTCTATGTAGCCTTGGCTGTCCCGGACTCAGTTTGTAGACCAGGCTGGCCTCAAACTCACAGTGATCCATGTGCCTCTGCCTTCTGAGTGCTAGGATTAAAGTTGTGCGCCACCATGCCTGACTGCCTTTATTTTATTATTTATCTACTGGGGGGGGGGGTGGCTAACATGGTTTATTTGTGGTTTTCTGTGATGGTCTCCTTGTATCCCTCTCCATCTTACATCATTTAAGATAATTTTTTTTTCCAGACTTTTGAAACAAAGAGTAATTATTTAGCTGTTACTACTTTAGTTACAGATTTCCATATTAAGATACGATGGATCTATGGTGATCTATATGAAATCACTTGGATAGAAAGACTTTTAAAATTATGTGCCATTTTTACTATCTTTTTAATTTAGTTTATGTTTTTAGTATGTTTTTTTTATCTAATATAGAATCAGAGCACTTTCCCCCTTCCGTTTCCTTTTTCCAGCCCCTTCCAGGTAACCTTTCCTCAAGCCCTTCATGCCCCCACACTTTTAAGTTAATAGCCTCTTTTTCTTTGATTACTATCATTATATACATGCATGTGTATGTGTCGCCCACAGGGATGTGTATGCACAAATAAAGATAAATACAACCTGCTTAGTCTGTTTTTGTTCGTGGTGTATATATGATTTCAAGGCTGGCCACTCTGCATTGGGCAAGCAATTAGTCATTAGTTGCCTGTAGTTCTTTGTCTAAGGGTGGGACCCCTCAGATTTTCTCCTTCCACCTTACCGTATCCATTGGAGCTGTTTCTAGGAGAGACTGTTTCACAGCAGGCTTCCCGAAATTCTGTCTCCGATAGTCTTTCTGCCCCCTTTTCTGTGATGTTCTCTGAGCCATAGATTCAGGAGCTGTGCTGCAGAGGCATCTGCCGATGCTGGGCCCCCTACCACCTGGATCTCTGTATTGTATCCTGTTGTGGTTTTCTGTGATGGTCTTCATTTCCTGTAAAGAGAAGCTTTATTTATTTATTTATTTATTTATTTAATTTTTTGGTTTTTTAAGACATAGTTTCTCTGCGTAGCCTTGGCTGTCCTGGAATTCACTCTGTAGACCAGGCTGGCCTCGAACTCAGAGATCCTTCTGCCTCTGCCTCCTGAGTGCTAGGATTAAAGGCTTGGGTCACTACCACCTGGCTAAGAGAAGCTTCTTTGACAGAGGTGGCAGCTGCACATGTGGCTCGTGCACAAAACTACCTAGCTTTTGAGACAGTTTATCACTGAAACTGAAGATCTTCCTTTCATCGAGAAAGACTGGTCAGTGAGGCCCAGGATAGGTGTCTCTGCTTTGCCAATACTGGGCTTACAGGCAAGCACTGCCATGTGTAGCTTTTATGTGGGTACTGGGGATCCAAACCGAGGACTCCAGACCTTACTTTACCCAGAGTCATCTCCCTAGTCCCTGTGGGTTTGTTATCATTACTGTTCTTTTTTGGTTGGTTGGTTGGTTGGTTTTTCGTTTTTGAGACAGAATTTCTTGGTGTTAATAACTCTGGCTGCCCTGGAACTCACTCTGTAGACCAGGCTGGCCTCAGTTTTTTGTTTTTCTAATTTGTTTTGAGACGTAGACTCACTCTATAGCCTGGGTTAGTCTGCAAATGTAGCTCAGGCTGGCCTAAATTCATGTTGGTTGTGTCAGAACCTCTCAAGGGCTGGGATCACAAGGCTAAGCCATTATACTTGGCTTACATTTTACTTTTACTTTTATTTTTTTCTAACTTTGTCTCCTTATGTTGTACAGGCTAGCCTCAAACACAAACACAGCCTACCCTCATTAGTCTCCCATATACAAGATTATTACTTTGTCCTGTGTATCTATCTGTATTCCCTCTTCCAACCAGCTAAAGCCCAAACCCAAATTTAAACGTTTTCTTTTTTTTTTTTTAAGATTTATTTATTTTATACAACACCTTGCCTGCCTGCCAGAAGAGGGCACCAGATCTCATTGTAGATGGTTGTGAGCTACCATATGGTTCCTGGGAATTGAACTCAGGGCCTCTAGAAGAGCAGCCAGTGATCTTAACCTCTGAGCTATCTCTCCAGCCCCCTTATATTTTTTCTTAAATATTAAACTTAGAGCTGGGCATGGTGGCGCACACCTTTAATCCTAGCACTCAGGAAGCAGAGGCAAGTAGATCTCTGAGTTTGAGGCCAGACTGGTCTACAAAGTGAGTTCCAGGACAGCCAGTGTTAAAACAGAGAAACCGTATTTTGGGGGGTGAATTATATTGAAAACAAAACAAAACAAAAATAAACTTGAAGCTAGGGAGATGGCTGTGTAGACATGAGTGCTTACACCTATATAAAAAGCTGGCTTGCAGCATGTGACTGTAAACTCAGTGGTGGGGGCTAACACTGGTGGGTCCTTATACCCTTGCTGGCCAGATAATCGAGCAAAATGACAAGCTCTCCAGTGAGAGATGGTCTCAAAAATAAAGGCTGAGAGCAATTAAAGAAGACTCCCGTTGTTGTCCCCTGGCCTCTGCATTGGCCCACGTGGGTGAATGCATCTACACACCTACTTCACATAAATATACACACACTTCTGCAACACAGAACACACACAAAGTTAACACAGTATTAACTTAGTTTATAAATATGACCTCGTCTTTAATTTTTGTTTACTTTTTGATATTATATATGTTTTTGAGGTTGTATATAATTATATATTATATAATTTTCCCCTTTCCTCCCTGCAAACCCTCTCCTGTACCTCCCTTTGCTTTCAAATTCATGGCCTCTTTTTGTTATTACATATAAATAAGAACCTGTGTGTGTGTGTGTGCGCGCGCACGCGCACGCACGCGTTTCTTTTTTTTTTTTAAAGATTTATTTATTACATATACAGTGTATATGTACACCTGCACACCAGAAGAGGGCACCAGATCTCATGATAGATGGTTATGAGCCATCATGTGGTTGTTGGGAATTGAACTCAGGACCCCTGGAAGAGCAGACGGTGCTCTTAACCGCTGAGCCATCTCTCCAGCCCCCTGTGTGTGTGTTTCTAGATACATAAATATAAACTGCTCAGTTTATATAATGTTGCTTGTATGTATGATTTCAGGGCTGACCGTTTAGTATTAGATAACCAATTGGTGTACTCTTCCGGGGAGAGGGTTATTTGTCCCAATGTCAGTTTTCCTTAATTGCCTATAGGTCTTTTTCTAGGGTTGAGACCTCATGAGCTTTTACCCTTTTTAAATTAGCATGTGTATTGCTTATGTCATGCCTAAGCAGTTAGGCTAGTGACATTTCATAGGTGAAGCTTCTGACACTGTTTCATAGCAAACTTCCTGGTCCTCTGCCTCTTATCTCCTCCCCATCCCCCCCACAATCTCCCCCCCTTTCACAGTGATCTCTGAGCCTTCGGTGCAGAAGTTGTGTCATGGATGTTTTCATAGGGGCTATGCTCCACAGCTCTGCATTTTGATTGGTTGTAGCTTTCTGTAATGGTCCCTATCTGTAACAAAGAGAAGTGATGGGTGAAGACTACACTCAACCTGTGGGTATAAGGACATTTAAAATGTACTTAGAAGTTAGGCTTTTTTTTTTAGTAAAGTGGTGTTTGCAGATTCTCCAAAATCTATGACTTCACCAGCTCTGGGTAGTTGGCTACATTTCCAGTGCCAGTTGTGATTTCCCTCTTGTTGAGCAGGTCACAAGTCCAATTAGAGAGCTGTTGGTTACCGCTAAGGTGTGTGTGCCACTGCTGCATCCTTAAGGTTGTTTTATAGTCCTCGGGGAGGGGGCTTTCAGGTCATATCCAGCTCGGGGCCTCTGGGCTTTGTGTCCAAAGTGAATGGTGTCTTCAGCAGCAGAGATTTAACTTTCTATGTCTGGGGTTTACCTGCCTCCCCGCCCTCCAACACACGCACTTTTTAAAGACAAATCTCATTTTTAAAAAGTACTGTCTGAGGGTGGATCTGGACCCAGGGGTTCTGCTCAAACTGCTGCACCAACCAAGGACAATACATGCAACAAACATTGAACCCCTACTCAGATCTAGCCAATGGACAGGACATTCTCCACAGTTGTGTGGAAAGCAGGATAAGCAGGCTGCCAAGATGAGACTTGATAGATAGCCTATGACCGTATAGTGGGGGAGGAGGTCCCCCTTGGTCACAGACCTAGGGGAGGAGAATAGGGTGAAAGCGGGAGGGAGGGAGGAATGGGTAGATACAAGTGAGGGGAAAACAATTGAGAAGTAATCTGAATAAATTAATTAAAAAATTTAAAAAGTACTGGAAACTCTAATTATTCAACAAGCTTTTTAGTGGTTGTTTGTTCGTTTTTCCCACGTGAGAGACTTTATTAGGAAGGGAGTTACAGAGACTGTCTCTGAGAGCACTTTTTTTCAGGTTTTAAAAATTTTTTCTAAATGTGAGAATTCTGTGAGATAGGGTCTCGCTCTGTAGCCCAGGCTGGCTTGGAGTTCTGTACGTAGAGCATGTTTGGTGATTCTTGGTAAATTGTTATTGATTCTCCTGCGTCCATTTCCCAGTGCTAGGACTATACACATGAGCCCCCGCACTTGGCCCTTTTTGAGATGTCTTAGTGATTCAGGGATGTTAGGCATGATGTGACTTGATCTGAGTCATCGTAGCATCATCTGACTCATCAAAGTTGCTTAACTCCCCACTAGGCCATCTTTTCTCTTTGGACTTTTTAAAAATATATTTTGTGTGTATGAATGTTTGCCCAAAGAGTGTGCATGTACTACATGAGTGTCTGTTGAATCTCTTTAAACAGTTTGTTTGAAAGATAGGTTTTTGTGTGTCCTAGGCTGTTACCAGCTCTCTGTGGAGCTGAGGCTGACCTTAAGCTCCTGATCCTCCTGTTTCCGGAGTCCTGCCTGGATCACTGTCGTTGGCCACTGTGCTTGCTCTCTTTACGTCTTAATTATCTGTCCTGTCTTATTACTTAAGACAACGTATCACTCCTTGGCCTTGGCTGGCCTTGAAGTCACAGTGATGCCTCCTGAATGCTGGCTGCTTTTAAAGGTGTGCTGCACATGTGTAGGATCCTTACGACTTAATAAAATCTTTTATTGTTTGCTTCTTAAGATTACTCAACTCTCTCATACCTACCCCAAGAGAAGGTTTCTCTGTGTAGCCTCAGCTGTCTTAGAAATCACTCTGTAGACCAGGCTGGCCTTGAACTCTCACAGTTCTGCCTGCCTCTGTTTCCTGAGTGCTGGAACTAAAAGTGTGTGCCACCACCACCTCACAGGATTACCCAAATCACAATGGCTATCAAAATAGATATTTGAACTCAAAGTAACAACTTTCAGTTGCCATTGTTAATGAATTGGCCCTTAGAGAAGAACCTAGAAGTTTGGTGATTTCTTACATATCAGTCTACTATAATAAGCAAGTGTTCAGTAGGTGGCAGATGGGTACATTACAGAACATGCACTACTTCCCCTGCTTTCCCTGCCCCAGTCGTAAGGATTCAATTCAGGGCTGTGGGCTAGTTAGGCGAATGCTCTTCCATTGAGCTACACTTTTCTATCATTTTGAGATGGGGGGGATCTCCTTAAGTTGCTTAGGCCCCCTCAAACGTCTGATCTTTCTGCTCAGCTTCCTGAGTAGCTGGGGTTAGAGGGATGTGCCACCATGTTTGATTGTTTTTCCCTTCGTCGTCGTCGTTGTTGTTCCTCCTCCTCCTTCTTCTTTATTCTTTCTTCTTCTGGCGATGTTTGAGACAGGGTGTCACAGTGTAGTTCTGGCTGTCCTGGAACTCAATTTATCAGTCAGCCTAGTGTTGAACTCACAGATCTGCCTGGGTGCTGGGATTAAAGGTGTGTGCCACTATGTGGAACTATTTGTTACTTTCTTTTTTAAATTGAAAGTTAATTTAATAATTGTATAGGGTTAGAAAAATCTTTATGGGGGGTGTCAGTATACCTTCCCTGTCAGAGTGTCAGTGTGGACGCACTAGCACAGTCCCCAGTACGTCACAAGGGAATCACAAGTGGAATTTGGAGCTGAGCTGGACTTTTTTTGTTTGTTTGTTTGTTTTTTCAAGACAGGGTTTCTCTGTGTAGCCTTGACTGTCCTGGACGCACTTTGTAGACCAGGCTGGCCACGAACTCACAGCGATCCACCTGCCTCTGCCTCTGGAGTACTGGGATTAAAGGCGTGCGCCACCACGCCCAGCCACAGTTGCATTCTTAAACATCCTGAAATCACTGTTTGTCCATTGAAACTGGGAAATCCAGAGTACAGTGCTTAGTAAAGTTTAAAGCCTTCTCTTTGCTACTGTTCATTGATATTCTGCATCTTAATCCTGTTCTCTCTATGGACCTAAAAGTTCCTCATTTCCATGTGCAGATGTGACATAGAAGAGAGCACTGTAGCTCTTCTCCTGTGGCTTGTCTTCAAGAAGAACAGAGTCTAGACACAGGTGTGTACAGGGACAGAGGAAAGAGTGTTCTAGTTTCATTCCTCTTGCTGTGATAAGATACCCTGAGTGAAAAGCAGTGTAGGAGAGGAAAGGCTTTGCCTTACAGTTGCATTGTAACTGCTCATCACCGAGAAGGCAAGAGCTCAAGCAGCTGATCACACCTCATCCGCAGTCAAGAGTACTTGCTCACTCTCGGCCAGCGCCCCCTACTCTTCTGCAGCCCAGCATCCAGGGAATGGTGCTGCCCACAGCGTCTGGGTCAGTTAACAATCAAGTCTTCCACAGACCCTCCTGCATGTCAGGTTGATGTAGGAATGATCAGTTCAGACTCCTTTTCCAGGTGGTTCTAGGTTGTGGCAAGCTGACAGTTAAAGCTAACCATCACCCGTGGCTTAGCTGGTACAGTGTGGTTGGTGAAACGTTTATTGATGACAGCATGGAGTGAGCGGTTTACCACAGAAGAGTCTTGTGTACTGGGGGGATGCTGCATCTGTGAGTCTAGAAGAAGGTAGGCAGTCAGAATTGCCACTGCTGGGCACAGCGGCCACACCTGTAGGCTGCTCATTCTGCAGCAGGACTACCATGTTCACGGCTGGCCTGGGCTACATAATGATGCCCTGTCTCAGGAGAAAATTGTCACCAACTAGCTCTTCTGTGTGGCTGGTGTGTACAGGCAGGTAAGTCCACACGTGTCATAGAATCTGGGTCTGCATGGAGTAGGGCCTGCTGGAGTAGGGCCTGAAGGGAGAGCAGAGGAAGTGCTTCTAATCTGTGTTAGCTCAAAGAGCTCAACCTGGAGCAGCGGAAAGCAAGTGCCTCAGTGTGCTCACTCCCTGTAACCACTGTGACCTTCAGGCGCCATCACAGCTTCCCGTCCACCTTCCAGGGCTCGGCAGATTTAACTTAGACCCATACAGCAAGGCAACATGGGAAGCTGTGTTGATTTACCCAAATTAACAGAGTACAAAGCTGTTGTGGCCTGCCCTCTGTCACCTTGGCATCTAGTCACACCTATCTCATCATAACTCTCATTTAAAGATGAAAGCAGTTATGTTTCTAATAGACTGTAACCTTTGTTTGTGTAATTGATCACATGGGCATAGTTATTTTCTGCTGCTGCTCTGGGCAAGAACCTAAATTGGCCATAGTTTCTTTCCTGATAGGGTGACTCAGACCATATTAGTGCCATATGGTCCTGGAATTGCGTGATTTTCACTAACTTATATGGGAACCTCAGAGTTCTCAGGGTCTGCTTTTTCCAGTTGTCCTTTCTTCCTTCACTGTGTAATAGACTTTCTTTTCTTTTTGGTTTTTCATGACAGGGTTTCTCTGTGTAACCTTGGCTGGCCTGGACTCTCTTTATAGACAAGGCTGGCCTTAAAGTCACAGTCATCTGCCTGCCTCTGCTTCTCAAGTGCTGGGATCCCAGGCTGTAATAGGCTTAACAAGTTCTTTCTGATACTCAAGACCAGCCATCAATCAGTAGCACCTTGTTCCTGGCACTTTGATTAAGTGGCACGAGGAGTCCATAGTCCACAGATTTCTTAGCTTTTGGTTGAGTAGAACCATTGTGTTCTCTAAGAAGATTGTGCCTGTCCCTTTTGGGAATTAAAGCCTTTAATCAGCAGATGTCAGGATTTTGAACAAAGGAAGAAGGAAGAAGCACTGTCATGTCATATCATAAGTATTTCTTTAAACATTTAAAATTACGTACGTGTGTGTTGGGGGGGGGCATCGTGGGGCTCATGTGGCTCATGTGGAGGTCAGTTCTCTTTAACCATGTGGGCCCCTGGATTAAATTCAGGGCATCAGGTTTGACAAGTGCCTTTACATGTTGAGACATCTACTGGCCATGGCCTGCTGAATCCTACTCCAGAATGTGTTGTTGCTGATGCAGCACATGTAATTCACTAGAGGAGATTAACCATTACTCCCATGCCACAGAGCTGCCTGCCATATAGCTGGTGCCTTACCTGCCTAATGCTGAAGGTTTCTTAACCACAGAAACCTTTACAGTTACAAAATCCTCTCTAGAGCCGGGCGTGGTGGCGCACGCCTTTAATTGTAGCACTCGGAAGGCAGAGGCAGGTGGATCCTTGTGAGTTCAAGGCCATCCTGGTCTACAATGTGAGTCCAGGATAGTCAAGGCTACACAGAGAGACCCTGTCTCGAAACACCCCACCCCCACCCCCCAAAAAAATCCTCTCTAGGTGTCACTTTTTGTAGTAATAGCCTACAAATTTTTTTGTGTTGTATTTTTATTTTTGCTCAGTTTTAAACTTTTTTTATTTTAGGGCTGGTGAAGTGACTGAATGTTAAAGTGAGTACAAGCAAACAAGAGGGTCAGATCTAAGATTCCCAGAACCCACAAACATGCAGAATGGGAACTGGGCATGATGGCGCGCCTGTAGTCCCAGCACTTGGGAAGGGAGCAGGCAGATCTCTGCAAGTTTGAGGCTAGCCTGGTCTACAGAGCGAGTCCAGGACAGCCGGGGCTACACAGAGAAACCATGTCTCAGGAAAGAAAACATTTGAGAAAAATTCAAAATGATAAATAAATATAACAGTGGGTTTGTAATTCCAGTTGTGGAAGGTGGAGACTGAAGAAGATCCCCTGAGCAGCTGGCTAGCAAGAGTTGCCATGTCAGTGAGCTCTGGATTTGATGGAGAGACACTGCCTCAGAGAAGAGGGTAGAAGACTCCTGTAGTGGGGATAAATGTGAACTCTGACCCTCCTGCCTATACCTCCCTGAGTGCTAGCTGTGCATTATCATACCCAATTCACGTGTAGCTGTGGCTCTAACCCAGTGCTTTGTGCATGCTAGGCAAGCGCCTTACCAACTGAGCCCAGCCTTACATAAACTCTGAGACAGGCTCTCACAGTCCAGTCCAGGCTGGCCTGGGATTGGCATCCTTCCTGCTGTAGCTTCCCTAATGCAGAGGTTACAGACGTGCTCCACCTAGCCTAACTGAAAGGAGCTTACACGTTACCTCTCTGTCTTAAAATTTATTTATTTACTTACTTAGTTACTTTTGTTTCTATACATGTCTGTGTGAGAGAATGGGAGCCACTGGGACTTGAGTTGTAGACAGTTGCAAGCTGTCATGTGGGTGCTGGGAACTGAGCCCTGTTCTTCTGGAAGAGCAGCCAATGAGTGTTCTTACCTGCTGAGTCGTCTCTCCAGCCGTCCCCTCACCCCTGACCCCACCTCTTCATGGAGATAGTCTCATGAAGAGCAGCTAACCCTTCAACTGATGGTCCTCTCTCTTCGGCTTCCCAATGCAGGATGACAGGTGTGTGGCATGGCCAGTGTTTTCATTGGGTTTAATAGTATTCTTCAACAGTTTGACCTTGAACAATGAGGAACATACTGGTTGGTCTGTCACTTCTTAGAAAGGGCAATTCAATTCTGTGGTTGTTGCTGGACACATGTCACCATTTCTTACTAATAGCTTGATGTGGCCAAATGGAATGAGGTTGGGTAACTTATTTCTGCCAACACTAGGCAGATAAATGCGGCTTTTTTGTTGATAATTTATGTTCCTAAGTACCAACATGTAGAATAAGGAAGCAGGAAGTAGAAGCTGTATATTTGATTTTTGGGTAAAGTCTCTTGGCAGGAAAAGAGGAAGCAAAAAAAAGAAAGAGTAAGACCCTCGGACGCTGCTCAGTTGGGATGTTTGTTTCAGCGTAGACTGCTTTTGTGTACATTTCTCCCAAAACGAACTTACTAGTCCTTTTTAAGGAACTCCCAGCTACACAAACAGGCTTGAAGGGACTTATGTTCTCTGAGCGACTTGGTGTTACTTGTCAGCTTGAGGAAGCTAGAATTCCCTGAGGACAGGCTTTTGGGGGATTATCTTGACTGAGCTAATTGATGTAGAAAAACCCTGTTTAATTGGCCAGAGATCATATACTGCATAAAAAGGAGAAAGCCAGCTGAATATTAGCAATTATTTTTTGGTCTCTCGTCCTGGCTGTGGATGGACTATAACCAGCCGCTTCAGGCTCTGCAGTCTTGACTTCCTCACAGTGATGCTGTCCCTTTGACTCTTGAGCACTAATAATAATAAGCCTTTTGTGCTTTAAGTTGCTTTTGTCTTTTATCACAGAATCTACTAAAAATGAAGATGATGTTGGTTAGCTGAATCTCAGAGTAAGATCCTAAGGCCGTATGCCGTCCTGTCTAAGGAAAGAGGAAGGGCCAGATGAGCCGAGAGCAGCGTCATACAGAGTATAAATCTTCATTTTTTTAAAGTTTTTTTTGTTTTGTTTTTTGTTTGTTTGTTGTCTTTCGAGACAGGGTTTCTCTGTTACACAGAACTCTGGTTGTCCTGGACTCTTTGTAGACCAGGCTGGCCTTGAACTCAGGGATCCACCTGCCTCTGCCTCCTGAGTGCTGGGATTAAAGGTGTGTGCCATCACCGCCCAGCCTAAAGTTCTTTGTTTTTCTAAAACTTGATTTATTTTATGTGTCTGAGTGTTTTGCCTATATGTGTACATGAATGTACATGTACCATCTGTGTGCCTGGTGTCCACAGAGGTCAGAAAAGGGCAGCTGCTATTCAGGACCTGGATTTACAGATAGCTGTGAGCCACTCTGTGGTGCCAGGACCTGAACCCGGGTCCTCTGGAAGAGCAGCCAGTGCTCTTAACAACTGAGCCATTTCTCCAGTCTCAAACCTAAAATTCTTTATGTTATGGATTAATTTCTATTTTTCTTTTGTTTTTTTCAAGACAGCCTTTCTCTGTGTAGTCTTGACTGTCCTGGGCTCACTCTGTAGACCAGGCTGGCCTCAAATTTAGAGATCTGCCTGCCTCTGCCTTCCAAGTGCTGGCATTAAAGCCACCATGTCAGATTAGATCTTTTTTTTTTTTTTTTTTTTTTTGGTTTTTCGAGACAGGGTTTCTCTGTGTAGCCTTGGCCATCCTGGACTCACTTTGTAGACCAGGCTGGCCTCGAACTCACAGCGATCCGTCTGCCTCTGCCTCCCGAGTGCTGGGATTAAAGGCGTGTGCCACCACGCCCAGCTTGTCAGATTAGATCTTAACTCTGAATGACAAGCAGGACTCTGATAATGTCTCATTGTGAGATGATGCTTTTCCAACTCTAAAATGAATGAGTTTTAGACCAGCCTGGTCTATAGAGCAAGTTCCAGGAGCTAGGACTGTACAGAGAAATTCTGTCTCAAAAAAAAAAAAAAAAAAAAAAAAAGTGGGAGGAGTAGGGGCTGGAGAGATGGCTCAGAGGGGCTCAGATGGCTCCAGAAGTCCTGAGTTCAATTCCCAGCAACCACATTGTAGCTCACAACCATCTATAATAAGATCTAGTGCCCTCTTCTGGCCTGTAGCTGTCCATGCAGGCAGAGCACTTCTATACATATTTGAAGAAGAAGGAGGAGGCGGCGATGGTAACAAATACTGAATATTCCATGGTTATTAAGAGAGACAATCAGTAGACAAGTATGAGAGAAATTAAAAAACAGAAAGAGTATTATCAATTGTGTCTAACATGTCGAGACTGAATGTAAGTTAAAAATAGTAACAGCAGCCCAAATGAAACAGTAAGGGTCTGAAATATTAGTTATTACATAGATGTCATTGTGTTTCAGCAAACAGAATTCAGGAAAATGCTTTGGATAAGAGGAGGTCTGTTCTGGGATGTTGGTTTTATGTTTTACTTAAAAGAAGTCTTAAACAAGGGGTCATAGTGGCAGCACGTGGGAGGTGGAGGCAGGAGGATCTGGAGTTGAGGGCTATCTTCAGCTACTTAGTGGGCAACCTGAGATACCACTTTTAAGAAAAAGATCTCAGGACTTCAGCAGCCATAGTGGTACTGCTTGAAACATTTGAGTTGTTTGTTTCTTTTGAGACAAGGTCTCACACTATAAGTCAGGTGGTCTTAGAACTCACTATGTAAGCCCAGGCTAGCCTCATTCATATACTACCTCAACTTTTTGTTTTGTTTTGTTTTTCGAGAGAGAGTTTCTTTGTGTTGTCTTGGCTGTCCTGGACTCCCTTTATATACCAGGCTGGCCTTGAACTCACAGCCACCTGCTTCTGCCCCTCAAGTGTACTTGAACTTTAAAAAAAAAAATTCTCCCCATTTATTTATTTTGATTAATTTAATGGTATGGTACTTTCTTTTTCTTTTCTTCTGTAGTTTCATTTACTTACTTACTTACTTATATATTTTTTTATTTATTATCATTATTATTATTGAGACAGGCCTCTTGGCTGAGGTAGGCCATCAGCTCAGTAACAACCTGATGTCCATGATGTTTTCCCTTGGCCTGACTCCACCTCCTGCAGGCTAGGATACATGCATGAGTCACCACACCTGGCTCTATGCAGTGCTGGGGACTGAGCCCTGGGCTGTCTACCTGCCAGACAAACATTCTACCAACCGAGCTACAACCCTACTTGAACCTTTTTTTTTTAATTAATTTATTTTTATTTAATGTACATTGGTATTTTACCTGTATGTGTGAGGGAATCGGATCCCCTGGGACAGGTGTTACAGGCAGTTGTGAGTTGCCGTGTAGGTGCTGGGAACTGAACTCAGGTCCTCCGGAAGAACAGCCAGTGCTCTTAACCACTGAGCCATCTCTCCAGCCTGAAACTTTAAAATTAATAGCTACTATCATTGCTTTTCCTGAGTGAGAGTAATAGTGGATCTGCTTTCTTCTCTTTGTTCTTACAGCTGTACTACCAAGTCCTAAATTTTGGAATGATTGTCTCCTCGGCACTAATGATCTGGAAGGGGCTGATGGTGATCACTGGAAGCGAGAGTCCAATTGTAGTGGTGCTCAGGTAACCCTGCTCCTTCTCAGACACGGAATTGCATGGGATGACGTGGGAGAAAACAGGTACTAAATAAGGAGTTGTAGAGCAGTCCCTTAGAAACTACTGCCTAGGAGACTCAGTTGTGGGCAATACGGGAGCTGTTTCCATTCCCCAAAGGACCCATATCCTTTTCTTTAAAAACAATTGTTTGTAATCACAGGTGTGTGCGTGCGTGTCTGTGTGGGTGTGTCTGCATGTGGATGAAGGGCCCATGGAGGCCAGAAGACAAACAGGCTCTTATGAGCTGCCCAACATGAGTATCAAACTCAGGACCCTGTAAGAGCATGTGTGTCCTCAACTCCTGAGCTGTCTCTCCACCACCACTCCCAACCCCAGTAAAATCCTTTCTATCAAAGGCTGCTATGTGCTGGATGAGGTGGCTCATGGCTACAGTCCCGGCACTCAGGAGTAAGAGGCAGGAGGATCAGGAGATCAAGGCCAGTCCTAGCTATATATGGAGTTTAGGGGCAACCTGGGCTGCGTGAGAGCCCCATCTTAAGACAACAACAAAAGAGGTTGTTGTGTGAACTTGCATTTCTGGCTCCTCCCTTAAGGAAGTGTGCTGTGGTCACTGTACTGTATTCCCTCAGGCTCTTCTGTCCTTTGTGTTCCTCACTTGGGTGCACCAGGCCTGTTTCTTCGTTCACTAGGCTGTTTGGTGCATCCATAGGGTTCTCCTGCACCATGCTTCCATGCTAGAAGCATCACTAATTATTTGGGTATTTTCTGTTGACCTTTAAATATCACTTCTAAACCAGTGTCCAGGAAGTTTGACGGTAACAATCCTGTCTCTTAGGTGATAGTACTGAAATATTTTTCCCACCTTTGTTCCATCCTTATCTTTGCACTGATAAATCTTTTTTGTTTTTGTTTTTTTGAAACAGGGTTTCTCTATGTAGCCTTGTCTGTTCTGGACTCACTTTGTAGACCAGACTGGACTAGAACTCATAGAGATCCATCTGCCTCTGCCTCCCGAGTGCTGGGAGTAAAGGCGAGCTCCAGCACACCCGGCTGCATTGATAAATCTTACAGATTTCTTAAAAAAAGATTTATTTATTATGTCTATTATTATTTACTATGTATACAATGGTGCCTGTGTGCCTGTACACCAGAAGAGGACACAGGTCTCATTGTAGATGGTTGTGAGCCACCATGTGTTTGCTGGGGATTGAACTCAGGACCTCTGGAAGAACAGCCAGTGCTCTTAACCTCTGAGCCATCTCTCCAGCCCAAATCTTACAGATTTTAAAATCTAATTTAGCAACTAATTTTTGGGAAATTACTATGTAGTTATTTAATTGACTCATTATAGTCCTGTGTTGTTTGGGGAGTCACTTTGTAACCTCTCAGGTCCTTCCTGGAGCTGATACAGTCTAAGTAGGAAGCACAGGAGCCACCCCATTGTCTAGAGTTGGGATGGTTACTTTCTTCTTCTTCAGTTCTTCATAAGGAATGACTGATAGGAAAAGAGCGGTGGTTTGTCAGGTCAAAACCTGGTGAGTTTGGTAAGCATATACCTTGGAAACTACCGTAATTACTACCTTAAACATGCCTGCCACTTTCTCAAGTTTCTCCATTCACTGTTGGTAAGAATGTTAGAATGTTATTTTCTGTCTCCCTTTTTAAACAGCCTGTGCTAGTATTGAATTTATGATCCTCCTGCCTCAGACACTTCCAAGTGCTGTATATCAACCATGTCAGCTACCGTCATTTTTTAAATCAAGTCCCCTAATGTAATTCTATACTTATTCCAGTGGTCTCAGTCAGCTTCTATGACTGTCCTTCAACCCCTCTGCTAAAAAGGACTAAATCTGAAATAGCCCCAGAAGTCTCCCAAAGGAGCTTACATGAGCCTGCACATCCTCTTATTGGTGTGGTGTCTTCCCTTAGTGCTAGAAGGCAGCACAAATTGACACTCTGTACCCAAGATTGGCATCTTAGGACCAGGTTCCAATAGGGTAATCCATGGACAGATGTTTTCAGTGTTGATGGTAGAGCCTAGAACCTTCCTGTGTGCTAGGTGAGTGCTCTAATGCTGACAGGTCTTGAGTAAAACCGGGTCAGTGCTTTTGGTTTTTGGTTTTTGAAGAAGTGCCTCTCTATTTGAGGCAGGGTCTTGCTGTGTAGCCTGGCTGGCCTGGAACTTGAACTTGAATCAATCTTCAATCTTCCTGTCTATGTACTGTCATCCTTGGCTAGGTTTTTTTTTTTTTTTTTTTGTTTGTTTTTTTTTTAAACAGCTCTATAAAGGCAGAAAACTTGACTTTGCTTGGGGTACGACTAATATAATAAATCATATGAGAGCGTTTGTTTTTATTCCTAGAATTCACCAACTTTACAAAGCCCAGAAGGTTAAAAACTCTGGCTTGGCATGAATCCTTCTCGGCATATCTGACCACAGTCAGGCACCAAAGTCCTTGACGTTAAATACCTCTGCTGAAGAGAATGAAGTCTGAAGTAGCCTAGAAGGAGATCTCACAGTGCTTGCTTGCTAGGCGCTCCCAACCTTCCAGCGGTGCCGTGTCCTCTTCCCTCAGTGTTGGGCTGCTCCATCAGCGGAAGCTCTTCTGAGCACAGAATCGGGAATCGTTTCTCTGCGACCACGCCTCCTTTCAGACTGTTGTCTTTAGGCCAGGTCTTGCTACATAGCTCAGGCTAGACACAAACTCATAGGTTCCTTGCTGCTTTTTTCCTTCTTTTTATTTTTTGTTTTCTTTAAACATGATTTCTCTGTGTAGCCCTAGACCATGCTGGCCTTGACTCACAGAGATCCGCCTGCCTCTGCCTCCTGAGTGCTGACATTAAAAGTGTGACCAACAGGCTTGGCTTCCCCCTCCCCCTTTGACAGCACCTTGTGCAGTTTTACCTGCTTTGAATTCTGTATATAGTCAAGCATGGCCTTGAACTCTTGATCTTTCTTCTGCCTATTCTCCACGTGCTAGGATTATAGGCATCTGCCACTGCACCTAGTATTGGTGCTGGGGATTGAACTCAGTGCTTTGTGCTTGGTAGGCAGGCACTCCACCCAATAAGTCTGAGTCCCAGCCTCCTAGATATCAACTTTTTATTACATTGTATTTATTTGTGTATGTGTTTAGATGAAAAATGTGCAGGATGCACATGTAGAAGTCAGAGATTAACTTGTGAGAATCTATTCTTCCTACCATGTGAGTACCAGGGAGTGAACTCAGGCATCACACTTGGCAGCAAAAACCATTTCTCCAGCACCAATATATGCAATTTTTAGTGTGTCGGTTAAAAAACTAAAAGTGTGGTTGAATGGGATGGCTCCTAGCTGCCATTCAAGTACTTGGAAGGCTGAAGCAGGAGGATCACTGGGAGTTTGATGCCAACCTGAGCTACATAGTTCTAGCCAGTCTGACTATAGTGCTACCTCTTCTGGCCTCTGAGGGCACCAGATGTGCACATGGTATACATGCATGTGTGTAGAACACCCATAGTATTTTTAAAATGTGTGGTGCTCTATACCTTTGATCCAGGACTCAGGAGGTGGAGTCTTAAAGGTAGAAGTTCAAGACCATCTTCTGCTACTACATGAAACCCTGTCTCATTTAAAAAGAGAGAGGGAAGCATGTTTGCCTTATTAAAAGAATTTAATCAGGTAATAGGGTTACTAGTAATTCATTTAACATTTAAACAATTTTCCTTAGTTTTCTTTTTTTAATAATTCTTGTAAGCTGGGGCTGTAGTTCAGGGGTAAAATGCACCACAAATAGTAATAGAATAATAATGATGAAAATAACATTTTAGATGGTTTCACTACATACTTAGAATACTTAAATTTTCTTTTGCATTAGACAATTTTAAAATTTTTTATTGTTTTTAAATTTTATTGTTTTATGCGTATTGGTATTTTGCCTGCATGTATGTCTGTGTACCACTTGTATGCTTGGTGCCTGTGGAAGTCAGAAGAGGGCATCAGGCCAGGTAGTGGTAGTGCCTACCTTTAATTCCAGCACTTGGGAGGCAGAGGCAGGTGGATTTCTTTGAGTTTAAGGCCAGTGTGCTCTACAGAGCGAGTTCCAGGACAGCCATGGCTACACAGAGAAATCCTGTCTCAAAAAACCAAAAAGAGGAAAGAAAAAAAGAAAAGAAAAGAAAAACAAAGAAAGAAGAGGAGGAGGAAGAGGAAGAAGGAGAAGAAGAAGAGAGCATCAGACCCCTTGGAATTAGAGTTGAGAGGTTGTAAGCTGTAGTGAGGGTTGCGGGGTGGGGGTGGGTGGGAATTGAACCCCCCACCTCTAAAAGAGCAGCTCTTACTGCTGAGCCATTGTTTGTG
The DNA here is from genome assembly GCF_903995435.1 of Acomys russatus. Lineage (NCBI taxonomy): Eukaryota > Metazoa > Chordata > Mammalia > Rodentia > Muridae > Acomys > Acomys russatus. The sequence continues at coordinate 35,882,160 of NC_067143.1, read as the reverse complement.
GCTTATTTTGCATAGGAACTTTTGTTTTGGGGAGCGGGGTTTGTTTTTTGTTGTTTTGGTTTTTGAGACAGGGTTTCTCTGTGTGGTCCTGTCTGTCCTGGACTCACTTTGTAGACCAGGCTGGCCTTGAACTCACAGAGATCTATGTGCCTCTGCCTCCTGAGTGCTGGGATTAAAGGTGTGTGCCGCCACCGCCGCCTCCTCCTCCTCCTCCTCTTCTGCTGCCGCCACTGCCGCTGCTGCCGCCGCCGCCACCCCCCACACCATTACCACCCCCTGCCACCAGCTCAGGTACTGGTTTTAAGACATTTACCACCATTTCTGGATACTCTCATGGGTTTTAAATGGACTTCTACATATGAATTCTGAAAACGTTTGATTTTGTTTCTTATTTCACTCCACTGGACAGCTTCACCTGACTATTGACCAGACACTTGATTTTCTGCGTGACAAAAATAAGATTCAGCTCCAGTTTAACCCCCTCCTCCTGTTTCTGTGACTGTCATCACATCTGCTCAGTTGACAGTGCCACAAACTTGATTCTGCTGTGTCTAATTGGCTACCAATTGTTTTCCCCTTTCTACTCCTTTATTGCTGTTCTATTTCAGGCCTTGTCATTTCCTGCCTGACTGTCATAGTGACCTTTAAGAAGAAATGATTTTCTAATAAGAAAAAGTTAATATATTCCCATAATGTGAAACAGAAAAACTCTAGATTGAACCTGTCCTTTAATTCTGAGACTAAAAAAAAAAAAAAAAAAGGAAAATCGCTGCTAACATTGTAGTCTCTTTTCATGTATATTTTTATGTATAATTGAGATAATTCTGTATGTGCATCATTTTTCCTTGTCTATTTTTCTCCTTATCATACATATACATATGTTTGTACACATATATGTATGTTTATGTATGTGTGTGTGTTCCTCTTTGAAAAGTTTTTTGTTTTTGTTTTTATTTTTTTCATTTTTTAAAAAAGTTTTTTGTAGTGCTGGATATCCAACGCAGGGCCTTGTTCATTCTAGACTGGTGCTCTGCCACTGAGCGACAGCCTCAGCCTGACAGTGCTAAACAACACTTTTATCTTGTTTGTTTATTTATTTATGTGAACACAAGATCTTACTATGTAGCCTTAGCTGGCTGGAACTTGCTGTGCACACCAGGATAGCCTTGAACTCATGGAACTCCGCCTGCCTATAACAAAAGCTTTGGGACTAAACATGTACACAACTACCCTAGCATGGTGGCGCAAGACTGTAATCCCAGCAGGAGGATTGTGTGAGATCAAGTTCAGCAAAACAGTAAGCAAACAGACAAACATGCCTGTAATCCCAGCTCTTGGGAGGCAAGAAGACTGTTTTGAGTTTTGTGTCAGCATGGGCTACCTGTGATAGTGTCATATTTTGTTTAGAAAACATGAGATGAGCAACAAAACCAACCAAAGGTTTTAGAAAGAAAACCCACAAATAGTAACAGTTTTGCTTTACAATGTAGCTTCTAGAAATCCAGTGACACCTGCCTCCCATGCCCAGGCATGTGAAGGGGTTTGTGTGTGACCTGGGCTGGAGGAGTTTATCTAGGTTGCCTGGGTTATTCCCCTGCACAGGAGAGGCTGGGAACGACTGCTTCAAACAGCAGCGGCTGTGGCTGGAGAGCGTCTGTCTTGAGTGTTATTTCCTGCTGGTATTTTTCCTTTTTACTAATGTTCTTGTAATTGAAAACTGGAGATTGAGTTCCTGAAGATACAAATCACTTAGGACCTTTTCAGAACTGGTGTGAGGCAGAGCAGGTGAGAGGGAAAGAGGTTCTCTGTGAGCCTCTCTCGCTTCTTCCTAGTTTCTGAAAGTTTTAGACAGAAATCTCTGTGGTCTTCCATATCTTTCTCTTTAGAACAAATGCCTTGATAGCACCAGTGTTATCTCTTACTGTTTTGTGACTTGATGAGCTGTTTTCCTCCACAATCAGTTGAACCCATAAGGTCATCATGGTCTGTATCTTTATAAATGGCAGAAGATGATCCAGTTCTCATTTGAATATTTGAATATGCTTAGCTATTCAGATGAAGCCAGAGTAAGGGCAATGTTTTCAAAGTTCATTCTTTTATATTGTTTGTCGTTTGAAATTTTAAAAGGTTAAGGAATTAGTAACACTGCCCTTTTCAAGACTCGCATCTTTGAATTGTAATGCTTAAATGGAACTAGTTAGTGAAGACTCATAACTAAAATGCTCCTTTACTAGTTGAGGGAAACCAAGCTGGGTGTGATGGTGCACACATGTAATCTCAGGACTTGGGAGGCGAAGGTAAGAAAATTGCCACAGGTGTGAGAGCATCCTGACCTCACCTGTGAAACTGTACCTATGTCCTCAGAATGACTGATCGCCGAGTGATGAAACAGCATGGACTAGAGGTCAGTGTCGGCTGTGGTGCTGTGGTTGTTAAAATGCTGGGTACAGTACATCACAGTACAATGGCATCTGTTGTTTTGTTGAATATGTAGTTTTGAAGTCGAGGTAACCTGTTTTTCTGTATCTTTGTTCCCTTCTAGTGGCAGCATGGAGCCCGCGTTTCACAGAGGAGATCTCCTTTTCCTCACAAACCGTGTTGAAGATCCTATACGAGTTGGGGAAATCGTTGTTTTCAGGATAGAAGGAAGAGAGATTCCTATAGTGCATCGAGTTCTGAAGATCCATGAAAAGTACATGCCAGCTTTTTATTTGTTTTACAGTTTGAAGTGTTTAATTTTAATATATAAAAGTTGTTGAAGAGGAGGGGGACCTAGAGATGGCTTGTCAGCTAAGAGCTCTTGTTGCTCTTGCAGAGGGCCCAGGTTTGGTTCCCAGCACCTACATGATGCTCACAACCATCTGTAACTTCAGTTCCAGGTGATCTGATGCCTTCTTCTGACCTCTGGAGGCATGTTCTTGGTGCATATACATGCAGGCAAAAGGCTCATAAACATAAAACATTTTTTGTATTATTATTAAAGAGGGCTGGAGATGTAACTCAGTTAGTAGAATACAGTGAAGCCCTGGATTAGCTCCCCAATACTGAAATGTGAAACCCAGACCTTGAGGTGCATGGGAGGCAGAGGCGGGCAAGTTCAGGGTCATTGTTGGCTACATAGCACATTGGAGCCTAGTGCGGGCTAACTCAGCTTCTTCTCCAATACTGAAACGTTGTAGAGGGCACTTGGGAAACTTTGGATAGGTATTGATTCATCCACTTCTCTGAAGGTTTTCCCAGAGGTTTTTCTTGTTCTTTTCTAATTCCTTATCAATCTGTGTAGAACTCCCAAAAGTCATGTTGTAAAGATCAATCCTAAAAAATATTCCCTGCTTTAAATGGAATAAAGTAACCTTCATGAATAAAGAAACCTTAAGATGAGAACAAAAGCAAAAGGCAATCTAATAATAACAGTAAACATGTCAAGTTCTCTTGGAATACTGGAAGTAAACCAAGCCGGACTCAAGTTTATTGACTTTTCAAAGCTCAGTAAAGAGGCTCGCCAGATGGCTCAGCAGGTAAGGGTGCTTGCTGTCAGGCCTGATGGCAGAGCTCAGTCCCCAGAACCCAGTGGAAAGAAAGAACTGAAGCTCAGAAGTTGTCCTCTGAGCTGGGTGAAGTGGCACACACCTGTAATCCCAGCACTGGGGAGGCAGAGGCAGGCAGATTGCTGTGAGTTCAAGGCCAACCTGGTCTACAAAGTGAGTCCAGGACAGCCAAGGCTACACAGAGAAACCCTGTCTCAAAAAAAAAAAAAAAAAAAAAAAAAAAGATTGTCCTCCCACCATCACACATATTCTATGGCATTATACATACATGCATAACTCAATGATAAATGATTTTAAAGTTTAAAAAAAATTTAAGAGACTAGTGAGATGGCTCACCAGTGGGCGAAGGCATTTATCACCAAGCCTAATGACCTGAGTTCAGTTCCCAGGACCCACACGGGGAGGAGACCTGAACTCCACATGTGTCCCTGGTGTGCATAACACCACTAAATGACTACTCCTGACTTCCCTGCTTTTGCCTCATGCGTGCCTGTGAGAAGCCCAAGACAAATTTCTAAAATCTAAGTTTTCTTTCTAAGTTGAACAAGCTTTTGTTTTAGAAGCAGAAAGGACACACATTTAAAAAAAAAAAAAAAAAAAAAGCCTTCCAATCACCTCAGAGTGAGAACAGGGAGCAAGAACCTCACTTCCCTAGGTTTCATTTTCCTGAGGTAATGTAAAGGTTTCAGAAAGATGAATCATGGACTCTTTTTTTTTTTTGAATCATGAACTCTTAATTGGGTGGTCCCTGCCCATCTGTGCACTCCTGTCCTCTCCAGTCTGTAGTCTTTGTAGTAAGGAAACTAAGACAAGAGAAGGAGAGAAGTGAACAAAGGGATGGTATACTGGGAACCCGAAAGGCTCTCTTGCATTGAGAAAGTCCTCAGTTAATACTGACTGGCTCAGCATCTTTAGTTCTTCTCCACGTAAGCACTCAGCTGAGGTGGTGTGCCCTTCATCCCAGCACAGAGAGGTGGGGTCAAGAAGGCCACCTCCAGGCCCTGCAGGACAGCAGTGAGGAAAGGTCATCTCTACCCTAACACTCAGGAGGAGCAGTGGTTTTGGTGATCTTTCTCTTGGCTCCAGGTGTTGGGGTTCTGTGCGTGTGCCACCACACCCGCTGGAGCAGATCTTGACAGGTGTGTTGAGCTGTGGTCACGTGTGCTCTTCAGGAGTACTGCCAGCAGGGCAAAGCCTGGGTATTGTTTTGTGGACAAGCAGGTCTTGAAGAGTAGTAGCAGCCGGGAGCATTCCTTCCCTTCCTGCTCTGCTCTTCTGTGGGATTTTACTTTCTGAGGGGCCAGCATCTGTTCCTGGTTGAAAGGACTCTTCCTCCCTGGTGCTCTTGACTCTCTTACAGCCAGTCCCTATGCCACCTGTCCTCTTAACCTCCAGGATATCTCAGATGTTCGTTCACTTACTGAGTTGTCAGCTACAGGTTGCTTTTCAATGTATATATTTGCATTTTTTAAAAAACTGGAACATTTGCACTTAACGGTCTTTGGTGTTTGCAACACCTCCCAATTTTCACCTGCAGTTCTAGCATCTTGGGAGTCAGTGGATATTAGTCAGTAGAAACCTGAAGCTAATTTGTTTTTATAGACTGTGATTGTTAAAGACACTTGGATTAATTTTAGTTTGGTCTTTATTAACTGTAAATTTTGCTTTGTTTTCAATTGCATTTTAACATTACTAGAAGTTGGGCTGGAGAGATGACGCGGTGATCAAGAGCGCTTGTTCGTGCAGAGGCCCTGCTTCCGCTCCCATTCTCCCCGTGGCAGCTCACGTGCACCTGCAGGTGCAGGCCGATCCAGTGCCCTCTTCTGTCCTTTGCAGGCACCAGGCACATGCACGATGCACATACATATAAGTAGTCGAAACACTAATACATGTAAATCTAAAAGCAATTTATTTTATTTTATTCCTTTTTTGTTTTAAGCAATTTTTAAATTAGTACCAGTCTTACTATTCTTTAGTAGAACTAAATTCTTGACTTTTTTTTTCTTATTCTGAGACAGGACCTCATGAGCCTTCTTGTCTTCCAGTCCTGTGTGACCAGAGAACTCTTTCATTTTCCTGCCTTTATTTCTCAAGCATTGGGATCGTGTGCTATGCTGCCATGCTTAGTTGATGTGGTCTGGGATTGAAGTTAAGGCCTAGTATAAGCTCCAAGCACTCACTACACTGCGGCAGCAGGCCCCAAGCAATCATTCTGTGATTAGGCAGGACAGTTTGTGGGTTTGCTTTCTTTTGTCTTTTGTTTTTGTTTTTGAGTTGGATTCTCTATGCAACCCTGGCTGTCCTTGAACTTGCTATGTAGATCAGGCTGGCCTCAAACTAACAGAAATCCTCCTGCCTCAGCCTCCTCAGTGTTGGGATTAAAAGCGTGAGCCACTAGACCTTACCTAAAATACTGTTCTTATAAATGCTACCACACCTGAAGAACTGAAGCTTTGTTTTCTTTTAAAACTTGCTTTTCAAATAACTACATACTTGTTAAGAGAGAGAGAAAAATAAGACAGTGTGAAGTTACAGCATGCCATAGGTGGCCACTGTTTATCCCTTGCTCTGTGTTATTTTAGCCCTTGTTTCTGTACTTAGAGGTGTCTGTACTTAGAGGTGCAGTGAGGTCTAATGAGCCCATGTGTCTGCCATCTAACAGTCAGTTAACATGTGGCCGTTTCTGTGCAGCTACATGCTCTTCTTTTCCTCCTTCCCTGTATTATTTTGGGCCAGATCCTTAATATCATAGCATGTCACATGAATATTTCAATAAATTTCTATAAAACAACATTTATAAACTAAAACTATAATTGTGGGAATAAATATAAACTATAACAAATAATAACTAAATATATGATAAATTAAAATGAGCAATTCCATAAGATTATTAAATTTCCAGTTGTTGTTCAACTTAACTGATTTCATTATGACTTTAACTGTTTGTTTGAATTTAGGTCAGGCAAAGTCCTCGGCTGCAGTTGGTTGATGTGGCTTTGGAAAGCTATTTTAATTGCCTTTATTGTTTTTTTTTTTAATTACTGTTCTTCATTTGGGAGGCACTACTAGTGTATATGGAGGTCAGAGGACACCTTGGGAAGTTGGTTCTTTTCTTGTACTCTGGTTTGTGGGGACCAAACTCAGGTTGTCAGGCATGGTGACAAGTGTCGTTACCTGCTGAGCCATCGCTGGCTGCGTGTGATAGACTCTTACGTCGTCTAGAGCCCCCTTCTCCAGCACTCTTTGTTCCATGCAAAAATTTTCGTGTTGCTTAAAGAACTGTGGTTTCCCATAGTTTTTTATTTTGTTTTGTTTTTTTAAACTCTGACAGTTACTTCCTGAGGGATAATTTAATGTGTCTTTGATTTTTATGTTAGTACAAAATTGGTTGTGTATGTTTTAATATAAAATGAGGTTTATTGTATATACTAGTTTATCATCTAGTAAAATTTGCATGACCATCTAGCATTTTGTGTTCTTCTACAACAGTGTTCATAATGCTTAGAGTGTTTGGCTCCTTAGTGTTAGACTTCTCACTTATTTCTAATCGTTCTCTATGCTAAGCAGCCAGCTGTGAACAGTCCTTTAGCTGTTAGGCATGGTGATTCCTAGTCCTTGTTAACAAGAGCTACTTTTGTGCATTAAATATTATGAGGGTGTTTAGTGACTTGTGGTTTTTTTTTTTTTTTTTTTTTTTTACTCTCTTAAGGCAAGATGGGCATATCAAGTTTTTAACCAAAGGAGATAATAATGCCGTTGATGACCGAGGCCTCTACAAACAAGGACAGCATTGGCTAGAGAAGAAAGACGTTGTAGGGAGAGCAAGGGGGTAAGTACCCAGGGGACATCGCGAGCCTTTCATATCACTTTAAGCATGGTCTTCCTGACTGACTGTACATAACTGAGTGCGCAACAGTCGGTCCTGGTTTCACCAAGTCACCTTTTGTCCTTTAAAAAATATACATCTTAAAGTGCATCCAAGCCTTGTTTTGTTTTTGTTTTTGGAGACAGAGTTAACTCTGTGTAGACCTGGCCTCTCCTGGCCTCGCTTTGTAGACTAGGCTAGCCTTGCACTCACGTCATCCCCCTGCTTCTGCCTCCCTGAGCACTGTGATTAAAGGTGTGCCACCACCCCCAGCCATGCATCCAAGTGTTATTTTTTTAAAGGTTTATTTATTTATTGTATGTGTATGAGTCCTCTTCTGGTTTCATGCATGCTAGAAGAGGGAATCAGATTCCATTACAGATAGTTGTGAGCCACCATGTGGTTGCTGGGAATTGAACTCAGGACCTCTGAAAGAGCAGCCAGTGCTCTTCACCACTGAGCCACCTCTCCAGCCCCATATACAAGTCTTAAGGCATACTGTTCCTGAGGGGAGGAATGGGGAACAATAAGAGTAGAATGTGTGATGAGTAGAACTAGCGATGAGAGAGTAGAGTGGATATCACAGTTAAATAACAACCATGAGCCAAGTGTGGTGGTACACACCTGTAATTCCAGCTCCTGGGGGGTAAAGGCAAGAGTATCAAGAGTTCAAGGCCAGACTCACTAAAAGGCTGAGTTTAAGGCTAGCCTGGGCTACCTGAGACCCTGTCTCTAAAAACAAGAATTATTTCTTAATTCACCCAAGGAGTATTGATACCTGCATTTGCCTAGGCTTTTAGGATCCAGAGCAGTAGTAGTATTGCTTTGTGAAACTGAAGTTACTGAGACAATTTAAATTGTTCATCTAAGTTAACTTTATTGTGTTAATGTATCCTATATTCTTTTATTTCTAGTCTTAAAGTTGATGAGGTCAAGTGAAAGTTTTAAATTATATTAAGCCTGTTTATTTCAGATATCAGGAGAACAGATCAGTGGAGGACAGGAATTGTAAGTTACTGGTGTAAGGAAGTATGGAATTACTACTTTAATATATTAATAGTATTAACGACAACTCACCGTTATTAGGCCTTGCTATATTCCAGACACTCACTGTATGTGCCTTATAAGTGTTGCTTCATTTTAACCTCCAATCAACCCTAAGATTCCCATTCTGTAGATGAGGAAACTCAGACAAGCCATGTACCTATCTAAGGTCATGCTGATGGTGGCACGAAGTGGCTGGGAGCTCCAGAGCCCACCCTCTGAGCCATCACAGTAGCATTGTTGGTAGGGCGTCCCTCAGATGGGTGGGTACTGGTTCTTTATTTAGGTGCTTCATAGCGTTCTTACTGTTGTCAGAACCTCCGGTCCAATTTACTACACAACTCTACTGTGTATGTGCCACCTCACTGTGACACCGTGCTGTACAGAAAGAAGTGACTGTTTCTGCACCAAAGTGTCTTCTCTTGTAGCATAGGAGATGTAAAGGCATCCAGATCAGAACAAGTAGTATTGTGTTGTATTTTGTCTGCATGTGGCGTGTGTGTGTGTGTGTGTGTGTGTGTGTGTGTGTGTGTGTGTGTGTGTTCGCACATGCATGCATATGCAGATCCAACATCAGGGAATTTTTTTTTTTAAGATTTACTTATTATTATGTATACAGTGCTCTGCCTGCATGTACACCCACAGGACAGAAGAGGGCATCAGATCTCAATATAAATGGTTGTGAGCCACTATGTGGTTGCTGGGAATTGAACTCAGGACCTCTGGAAGAGCAGACAGTGCTCTTAACCTCTGAGCCATCTCTCCAGTCCAACATTGGGAATTTTTATGTTCTATGTTGGAGCTAAAAATAGTCCACTTTAGATCATCATCTGAGGAATATTTCTAAATTTCTTTGTTTCCAAAGATGTTCCCATCACGTTTTTTTCAGACTCATTAATCTCTTCTGTCTTTGTTTTTCCTTTAGTTTTTAAATCTACAGATACATTTAGAATGATGAGGAAATAGCATTATCAGAAAGTGGCATTGCTTTACTTCCATCCACCTCATCAGTATTCACTATTAGCCTGTTAATAATGCAGGGATAGAGACGCAAGTGGTTTGGTTTGGTTTTTCAAGACAGGGTTTCTCTGTCTTCTAAAACTCCACAAACTATATAAAATTTAAACTAAAATTTAAACTTTAACAGTATAAATCCTTTAGTGACTTTTAATTAAAAAATGTAATAGTCTGAATTGAGTAAAGTTTCTTTGAAAAATAAACCACCTGGGGCATGAGCAGCTGGCAGATGGGCTTTACTGTACGATTCACTTTTCATCGGTTATCCCACTCCTGAGCTTGACACATAATGTAATGAATCACCTTTCTTTGTGGAAATTGTACTTGTCAGACACAGAGTCAGGCTGTGACTGTGGGACAACTTGCTCTTTTCTGGATTACTGCACACTGATCCCTGCAGTTCTGAGCCGGATGTTACTAAACAGAGTTCGCATGTAAGACAACTCACAGATTTTAGTATATCCACAGGTTCTGATTCCAGCACGATTCTCCCCACCCTCATTCACAGTCACGTCTCCTCTCCTTCCTCTTGCAGCCGCTGCCACGCTAACCTACGTGTCTGTTTCATGTAAACAGATCATACAGAGCAAGCCTTCTGTGTTTGTCTTCTTTCACCTGCCTTAATTTTCAAGGTTAATTTATCTTGTAGCATACAGTAAAGTTTTTAGAAATGAAACTAATACTGTACCAACTAAGTATTTAATAAAGATCACTTTGGAAAAACCAGAAAGTTTTTTTTTTTTTTTTTAATGCAAGAGAACCTGTTAGTCACAGAGAAGAGAGCAATGGGATGAGAGATGAGGGACCGGCAGAACAGTTGGTACAAATGTTATCGTGAATAGAAGAATGAAACCAAAGAAGGGGAAAGCTAGGATAGTGACGTTTGAAGTATCCAAACAAAGCTCTCTCAACAGAAGAGGAAATATGTTCTTAACAGGAAGGGAAGTGTACCAGGCAAAATGTCTGATGGTAAAATGGAATTGCTAATTACCCTGACTTGTTTAGTGTACACTCTATTCTAAATGTGTATAAATTACATGAAAATAAAAAATAAAGCTTATGTCTAGGTGCAAGTGGCAAGCATATGTAATCCTAGCTACCTGGGAGCTGGGACAGAGGCTCTCTTGAGGGGAAGCTGTTTGCAGCAGCATAGTGAGACTCTATTTTGACAATTAAAACTATAGGCCTCGATAGTTGCCTCAGTGGTTGAGAGTCCTTGTTGTTACAAAGGACCCACTTCAACTCCCAGCAGCCACATGGAGGCTCAGCACCTCGTCTCTTGTACTAGGCATGAATGTGGCACACAGATGCACATGAGGCGAACACTCATAGAAGAGAAATAATAAAAGTAAATCTTTTAATTTTTAAAACAGTTTCATGTGAGTGCTCTTCTCTCTCTCTTTCTCTCTCTTTCTCTCTCTCTCTCTCTTTCTCTCTCTCTCTGTCTCTCTCTCTCTCTCTGTCTCTCTCTCTCTCTCCCTCTCTTTTCAGGTTTTTTGAGACAGGGTTTCTTTGTGTAACAGCTGGCTGTCCTAGCTTCACTCTGTAGACCAGGCTCGCTTTGAACTCACAGAGATCCACCTGCCTCTGCCTCCCAAGTGCTGGGATTAAAGGCGTGTGCCACCATGCCTGGCTATGAGCTCTCTCTTGACTTAAAACAAGAACTACAATTTATATGGGTTTTTTGTTTGTTTGTTTGTTTTTTGAGACAGGCTTTCTCTGCTTAGCCTTAGCTGTCTTGGACTCGCTTTGTAGACCAGGCTGGCCTCGAACTCACAGCAATCCACCTGCCTCTGCCTCCCCAAGTGCTGGGATTACAGCCATGCGCCAGAGCACCTGGCTGAATAAACCTTTTAAAATGCACTTTTGATTGTTGTGTGCTTGTGCTAGCAGGATGAAAAGCTCATGGATAGCTTGAGCTACATGAAATTTTTTTTATTTTAATGTGCATTGATGTTTTGCCTGCATGTATGTCTGTGTGAGGGTGTCAGATCTTAGAGTTACAGACAGTTGTGAGCTGCCATGTGGGTCCTGGGAATTGAACCCCCACGTCCTTTGGAAGGACAGTCAGTGCTCCTGACTGCTGAGCCATCTCTCCACTCCCTAGGTTTTTATTCAAATAGGTTTGTCTCTATTTACTTTATGGAATGAAACAAATGTTAATAGTTTATGCAGCAGGCCTTTTTCCTTCTGTGGTAGGTTCTTCTCAGCTGCTGGTTTCTTGGCAGCTTCTTGCTTGCAGGCGTCTTCAGCTTCCTAACATCTGCAGGCTCCTTCTCTTGCTCGCCCACTGCGGCCTTCTCGTCTGCAGTCCCCTTCTCCGCAGCAACCTTCTCAGACCTGGCTGCCCGTGCTGCGGCTTCCAGTTTCTTCACACCGAGTCTGTGGTTTTTGGCCTGGCGAAGAGCGGTGTCCCTGCACACGGTCTTTGTGTAAGGGTTCAGCGGCAACGTGGGTCTCGGGTTCTCCAGTGGGTTCTTCTTTAAGGCTCTACACTGAATCTTCTTGCGTGGTGCTCACAGGGCTCTTTGGCTCTCTGGGCTTTTCAAGATTCTGCTAAGGTCTACGTTCACCATCCTGGGCACTGGAAGGTTAGAGTTACCCTTGAGGGAAGCAGCCTTACGGCAAGTGCCCTACGACTCATCCAACTTCCGGAAAGCACTCTCAGTCCAAATGCAGAAACGCCCCACATGGCCACCAGGAGCATGTTTCAGAATGTTGGGCTCGCTCACATTAAGCAGAGCAATGCCAGGGATGCTTCTGAAGGCCTTGATGACACCATTAGCTTCATTATAGGTGACGCAGGGCCCCTTGCGCTGGATACATTGGTGGATTCTCATTTGCCCTTTGCTAGCTCTCATTCTCTGAGAGGCATAGACCTTTGTCATTCCAAGCTTTACGTATCTTAAGAAGCTGAACAGTCGCCTTGGTCTTCTTGTAACCTTCAACCTTATCTTCAGCCACCAGAGGCAGCTCAGGAACTTCCTCCATACGATGACCTTTAGACGTTACCAAAGCTGGTAAGGCTGAGGCAGCCGGAGCAGAACAGATGGCGTATCGGTTTTGGGTTGTGTTCACTCTGCCATGCCAACAACACCAGGTTTTGGTTGGCACGTACATGCGGCCCACATGACACATATTTCAAAAGGCACCCTGGCCAGAATGGTGAGTCCCACCACCTCGAACTCTGGGAATCCGAGCCACAGCTCTGCCAGTACCCCAAGACTCAGCACTGGTCTGATGGTTCACTGACGGGCATACGGATGTCTGTTCTTCCTTAAGTTGGTGTGAACAAAGTTCACAATATCCAGCCGGATGAGAGCTTTGAAGACAGCTGGTAATGTGACATTCTTGCCAGATGACTCCCCCTTTTCAGAGTACACCGATATGAGGGGATGGACACAAGCCATCATGGGGAGAGGAAAAAGCCACACTCCTCTCAACCTGGCTGCTCCCACAGGAAACGTGCTACATGAAATCTTATCTCTAAAAAAAAACCCCTACATTTTATTTAGCTCAAAGCAGCTCATTCCAAAAACTAAACTCTATTCTGGGACCATTATATAGTATTTTATTAAGTTGGCTTCTGGGGTCCAGGCTCCCCCCCCCCCCTTTCCTTTTTGACAATTTCATTGTGTCACTTGGCTGGTCTGAAACTCCCTTTGTAGACCAGGCTGGTCTTGAACTACCGGAGATTACTTCCTTCTGCCTCCCTGCTCTGATTAAAGGCATCACCATGCCTGCTTTTTTTTTTTTTTTTTTTTTTTTTTTAGTTATTAATTTTGTATAAGTGTCTGTATAGTTCCAATCTAGAGGTTAGAGGACAGCCCAGAGAACTTGATTCTCTCTTCCTGCTATGAATGTTCCAGGGGTCAAACTCAGATTGTCAGTCTTGGTGGTAAGAGCCTTTACCCAATGAGCCATTTTAACAATTAAAAAATAAGATGCCAGGCAACAGATATTATATGAGCTTGGGGAGAGAAGGAAAGTGGGGGCGTACCCCAGAGAGAGGGAGGGGGGGCGGGAAGAGAAACAAGAAAGGGAGAAAGAGGTTAGAGATGAGGTGAGAGGGAGAGAAGGTAGGTCTGTCCTTTTATATACTGGGCAGTGCCATGCCCAATGGCAGGTAGGCAGACTGGGGTAGAATCCTAACAGCTATCTTGTCAGCCCCAAATTTCTGTTTAATTTTATTTTTGGATTCTTCAAGGCAGAGTGTCCTGGAACTCACTATATACAGCAGGCTGGCCTAAAACTCACAGTGATCCACCTGCTTCTGTTTCCCAAGTGCTGCAATTATATTAATCTCACCACTACCACAATTTTTGAGCCAAATTTGGAGCAAACTTTATTAAATACTAGCCAGGACAATGGACATTGGCCAGGTCCGTACTTGGGGTTCCCAGAGTATGACACCAAATCTCCAAAGTCAGGTGCTTAGAAAGGCAGAAGCCACAAGGCTATGTACTTCCGCCTTCATCCAGTTAGGAACAAGCATACATCTTACTGTACTTCCTGCCTGGATGTGATCAAGCACATCCTGTGTAGTTGGGGCAACTAAGCTTGTTTACAGAAGTGACAACGTGCAGCTTGTTATCTTGCATGAACACAGCCCCCAGCATTCCAGGAAGTTATCTGTCCTCGGGCAAGTGGGGCCTACAGGTTAGAGGCATTGCTGTTCTATAGTTCTCTTAAGCACAGTGATCTAAACTTGAAACATAACTTTAGCCATCACATTTAAAGTTACACACCACTACTCCCAGCTTGCCCCAAACTCCTTAAATATAAATCACTATTAATTTGTGTAGCATATTTCCTTTACTGTTTGATGCTTAGGCTGATACGTTTGTTTTTGCGTGCGTGCCTCTGTGTCTGTGTATGCCACAACAGCCATAACAGTACTTTGGTCACGTGAACTCCAGCCCATGCTCTACTGTCTAGATAATAACGTGACAGGAGCTGGTGCTGGAGGCAGTTTTGTGAGTGGCATTTGTTCCCTTATGTAAAATCTTTTTTTTTTTTTTTTTTTTTTTTTTTTTTTTTTTGATTTTTCGAGACAGGGTTTCTCTGTGTAGCCTTGGCCATCCTGGACTCACTTTGTAGACCAGGCTGGCCTTGAACTCACAGCGATCCGCCTGCCTCTGCCTCCCGAGTGCTGGGATTAAAGGCGTGCGCCACCACGCCCGGCTGTAAAATCTTACTCTGTGTATTAACAACTCAGCTATGACAAGCCAGTGTATCTGAGCAGTACAAGGGGAAGTGGCTGCAGGTTTGAATTTCAACCAGTTAATGATATCTTTCCTCTCAGAGCTTAGCAATATTTTGTAGGTGTCTCTTTTCAGCTCTTGGAGAACCCACATGTTGATACAAGGTCTGCTGGGGTAAAAACTGCTGCTTGCCACCACATACTTGTGGGGTGCACCTTATATCAGACCTAAACATCCTGAACTTGAGTGTTCAGGAGCATTGCTTGAGGTACACTTTTCAGGGATTTGTTTACTCAGAAAATCTGTGGACAATAGAAAAGTATATGTGGTACTTTTATTTGTATTTGATACAGGATTTCTTGTAGCCCAGGCTGGTCTTGAGCTCTCTGCTGTAGCTGAGAATGACTTATCCTCCTGCCTCCACCTCCCAAATGTTGAGATTACTTGATTTGTGTGGTGTTGGAGAGCAAGCCCAGGGCTTCGTGCCTGTTGCTGGCCGACACTACCTGAGCTACCACTGCATCCCCGGTGATCTGTTGGCGAAGGTCCACTTGCTAAGAAACACGAACATGGCCAGGCGGTGGTGGCACACACCTTTAATCCCAGCACTCGGGAGCCAGAGGCAGGTGAATTGCTGTGAGTTCGAGGCCAGGCTGGTCTACAAAGCAAGTCCAGGACAACCAAAGCTACACAGAGAAACTGTCTCGAAAAACAAAAACAAGGGCTAGAGAGATGCTCAGAGGTTAAGAGCACTGCATGCTCTTCCAAAGGTCCTGAGTTCAGTTCCCAGCAACCACATGGTGGCTCAGAGCCATCTATAATGAGGTCTGGTGCCCTCTTCTGGCCTGCATGTGTACATGCAGGAGAACACTATATACATAATAAATAAATAAATCGTTTTTAAAAACAACAACAACAAAAAGAAACACTAACTTGTGGGCAGGGAGTTTGAGGGAAGGGAGGGAGAAAGACCAGTTTAGTTTTTAAAAAGAGAGACATTTGATGGGAAGTAAGTAGAGGTCTTAACAGGAAGTGAAGGACACTTAAAGACAGTGTCTTTTCAAGTTTGCCTGTGGCTTTGGTGGTGGAGGTGTTAGGTAAGAGATGATTTTTGTTTCTCTGGCCTTTGGCAGGGCAAGAAGGGTTGGTTCACAAAGTGAAAGTGGACTGTGATAAAGAGTTTGAAGTCCACTTAGACCCACCCTCTCTTTTCTGTGACAGACTCTAGATTGCCACATTATGGCCAGGCTCCTCTGAAGCCCGGCAGTAAGGGAAGTGAAAACAGTCGAACACTTACTTTTGCGCACCACTTTCTTTCCCTCTAACATCAGTGACACCCTGATCATTTTCTTGTTCTGACCTGAGTTATTATTATTGCGAGTTGTTTTATTTTGTTTTTTAAGATAGAGTGTCACTTTGTAGCCCTGGTTGACCTTGAACTTGGTATGTAGACCAAGCCGGCCTTGAACTCCTAGAGATCAGCCTGCCTCTGTCCCCGAGGGCCTGGGATTAAATGTGTATCCCACCAGCCCAGCCCCTGCTCTGAAGTCTTAATACTGTTAAGGTGTCTTGCATAGAGAGAAGCTCTAAAGCCTGGAGAAAATGAAATTTCTCAAGAATATGAAAAGCAAAACCTCTTCAAACAAACATTCCATCAGGCAATATTGAGCCAAAGGCTTGAACAGCAATAGAGTGAGTGCCTGGCCTAGGTGAAGCCCTGAGTTTGAGCTCTGGCATGGTGAAGCACTGTGTGTGTGGGTGTGGGTGTGGGTGTGTGTGGGTGTACGCGCGCGCTTGCGTGCGTGCGTTCTTGCGCGCTCTCAAGTGTACACATCTGCGTATTTACTGGAAGGTTGGACATACAAGGCCTTGAGGTTATGGGAGATCAAGATTGCTACTCTCATAGAGTCTGAAGGGGAGGCAGATACCACAAATTAGTTAAAATTGTGAGAAAGACCTCAAAAGGCGCCAGACAGTGTGGCACATGCCTTTAATCCCAGCACTTAAGAGGCAGAGGCAGGTGGATCGCTGTGAGGTCAGGGCCAGCCTGGTCCACAAAGGTAGTCCAGGACAGCCAGGGCTACACAGAGAAACCCTGTCATGAAAACCAAAACAAAACAAAAGACCTCAAAGGCAAATGTATTGAGTTCTTTAAGATTTTTTTCACCAGGTAATTTTGCCCAGTTTGAGGAGATGAAGAAAAAGAAAGCTAGTGTTAACACAGGGCTGGGGGGATGGCTCAGAGGTTAAAGTGATTGCTGCTCAAATGTAAGGACCTGAGTTCAGATCCCCAGAGCCTCTGTAAGTGCATGCTGTGCTTGGTCACCCATTTATAATTCCAGTTTGGGAAAGAAATGAAAGTACAGATATAGCAGTCTAGAGGTAGGGGTAGAAGGGTTTGTGAGTTTTTGAAACCAAAGAGGAAGGATTTCAAGAGCAAGTTGTCATTTTTATCAAGTACTAGGTCTGGAGAGATGGCTCAGTCAGTGGTTAAGAGCACAGACTGCTCTTTCAGAGGACTGGGGTTCTAGCTCGGCACCCACATGCAGCTCACAGCCATCTGTAACTCCAGTTCCAGGGGATCCAGTGCCCTCTTGTGACATCTGTGGACACCAGGCATCATACGTACATACACACAGGCAAAACACTCAAGTTACATAAATAAATATAAAATTAAAAAAAAAATCAAATACTGAAGAAATGTACAGGAAGCTGGAGATGAAGACTGGTTTGCTGTATGTGGTGATAAAAATGGTTCTAGAAAAATTTCAGAACTAGGCATAGTGGCACATGTCCTTGCCTGGTGTTTTAGGAGACTGGCGTAGGTGGAAGTAAGCTCAAGGCTAGTCTGGGCTACTTTTCAAGACCCTGTCTAAAAAAAAAATAAAATAAGGCCAGGCAGTGGTGGCGCGTGCCTTTAATACCAGCACTTGGGAGGCAGAGGCAGGTGAATCGATGTGAGTTTGAGGCCAGCCTGGTCTACAAAATGAGTTCAGGTCAAGGCTACACAGAGAAACCCTGTCTCGAAAAAAAAAAAAAAAAAAAAAAGATTAAGAGGGCCAAGGCCAGACTACGGTTAAATGAGTGGGTGGTGAAGCCCTGAGCTGTGTAATAAAGCTCTCTGTTCACTGGCCACTCAACATGAAGTACCTCATAATATGCTGCTGTGTGCCTCGTCTCTCCACCAAGATTGGCAGCTCCCTAAAGGCTATGAGGCCACACCCAGCCCCTAGAATTAGAGCTACCAACTAGAGACCAAGATCTCCACTCTGGTACTGCTTCTGCCACACACAAGCCATGCACCTTGGGTGCGTGATCCTGTTTCCTCATCTATAAAATGGTGATAGTTCTAACTTCCTTGTAACAGGCTGTTGAAAGGAGCATATATAATATATGCAAGTGGGCTTTGTGAACTGAAAATTAGTACTCTGTAGAAGGTACTGGTACTTAATACTGAGTAAATGTTAGCAGTTGCTTCATCTAGGGCGTGAGTCTGTGATGATAAGTTGTCTGTTGGCTTGTCTGTTCTAGATTTGTTCCTTACATTGGAATTGTGACAATCCTCATGAATGACTATCCTAAATTTAAGGTAAGAGTACCTACCTACCTACCTACTGTATGTTTGATTAGAAATTAAGCAATCTTGGGTTGAGGGTGCAGCTCAACAGCACGCATGCATGCCTGAGGCCTGGATTCAGCCACCTCCCCCACAGTGACCTTTTGTTTAATTTTGAAAGCTGTTAAATGGATTACAGTTGAAGTGTGAAAGAATAATTGGATAGTTAGTAACTGATCCTGGTCACAAGTGAATTCGTGAATGCTGAAGACTTATGCGCTGTGGGAAGCATCCTTGATGTGTGCTCCTGCTTGGTTTTCCAGTACGCTGTACTGTTTCTGCTGGGTTTGTTCGTGCTGGTCCATCGTGAGTAAGAAGTCGGCTCGCTGTCCCGGGAAGATGCTGTGCCTGCTGTTACTGGATGTTTGCAGTAGATCCTGCTCTGATTGGTGGATATTCGGAGGACACATATGTTGGCACTTCTTGGTAGCACTGGTTTGCATTAGTTTCTGTTTCCACACTTGAGGATGTGTGGGCGGGCGCGTGTGCACCATGGAGTGCACTCAAGGGGACTTTCAATCACAGGATTTCATATGTTGTCATTGTCACTCTTTCACATTTTTGTACATCAGTGAATTTTTTATATTAAAAGGTTGAGCCAAAGCCCCCAGTGTTTGTATTTTGAAGCCAAGCTTCACTTTTAAAGTGCCTACAGAGTTCTGTAAATGAAAACACAGCTCTGCATGAGTTCAAACCTGTCATTCCTCCTTACAGTGGGATGGCACATATTGAGGTGGTCATAAGTCTTAACTTTTCAAGATTTTAAATAAAAGACTTTGCACATTGAACCCCTTTCCCTGAATTGTGTTTGTTGGGAAAGCTTCTGAAATGTGCCTTTCTCGGCTGGTTCCTAGTACCCATTATGGGTTCATAAAGGCTCTGATGTGGCTGGGCATGGCGACACATGCCTCTTAGCCCAGTTTTGGAATATCTCAGCACCAGAAGCAGGAGGATCAGGAGTTCTGGGTCATCCTCAACTACATTGTGAGTTCAAGGCCGGCCTGGGCTAAATGAGATTTAGTCTCAAGAAACTAGAAAGGAGAAAAGGCTTCAGCCATGATGTTTTTTTGTTTAGGTTTGTTCTTGTTTCTGTGAAGCCAAAGTAGCCATTGACGTACATAGGAAATCTCTTAGTCACATAGTTAATCTCTTAGATTCTTCACTAGGGTGTGACTCAGGTATGTATAATTCCAGATGGATGTGACTGAGAGGTCCTGAAAAACTTCACCTGGCTGTGAAAACACCTAAGCCTTTGTCCCCTGGCGGCCTCTCAGCACTTCTCCACACTATGTGTTAGCATTTGGATGAGGCAGGTGACAGGCAGGAGCCTGGCCAGCATTGTACTCAGTTTAACTCTCTAATTTGCCTAAACCTGTTCTTTTAAGTGGCTGGCTTTGCATTTTCTTTAATGCAGGCGTAATGAGACAGAGTTTGAAGTAGTGACTGAAAGCCCAATTGTGCTGTCTTTAAATTTTGAAGCCACCAGGGAAGTGGAATTTAGGGTAAACCAATATGCAGTAACATAAAACACTTCTAATTCTGTTTTTCTTGTTTAATGTGAAATCTCAAAGTAAGCACGTGCTCGGATTCTGTTTATTCAGAATCTGAGGTGACAGCCTGTGCTGTATTTATTGCTAATGGGGTAGAATGCACAAGCTTGCAAAGCCTTCCCTGTGGAGAGTGCTGCACCTGACACCCATAACCAAGCCTCAGCCTTCAAACTTTGCATATGGTGCTGGATGGTATCAGTCTTAACAAATGGCCTTCCCACCTGGGAGACTTAATGTTTTCTCATGATCCTGGAGGGTGCTCAGGGTGCCTCTCCAGCACATGGCAGAACATGGGTACTTTCTTTCTCCATGGTCCTCTGTGGGAGATGGGTTAGTACTTCCCGGTCAGTGCCCTGGCTCTTTTTCTTTTTTTGCTAGGTGCTCCTAACACAAACAAAGGCTAAATTTCTCTTAAAAAGTAGCCAGAGCATTTAGAACACTTGACTCACTCTATTAGCCAAAAGTAAAAAGATTATTTTGGGGGGAGAGGTATTATGTTCCCAATTTTTATTTTGTTGAAAGCTAAAACATAAGACTTAAAACTAAGAGATTTGGGGAGCCAGAGCTGTGGCAGCTCAGCAGTTAGAGGACAAGCATGGCTGCCTCAGGGGCCTGCTTCTGCTCAACCTGCATCTGTTCCCAGCCGCCTGCATCTCCGGTCCCAGAAGAACCTCATGCCCTCTTCTGGCCTCCATGGGCACTAAAGACACGGCATTCATGCATACGTTCAGGCAAAACACTCACATACAAAAATAAAGGCTTGCAGGGCGTGGTGGCACACGCCTTTTATCCCAGCACTCGGGAGGCAGAGGCAGGTGGATCTCTGGGAGTTCAAGGCCAGCCTGGTCTACAGAGGGAGTCCAGGACAGCCAAGACTACATAGAGTAACCCTGTCTCAGAAGATAGATAGATAGATAGATAGATAGATAGATAGATAGATAGATAGATAGATGGATGGATGAGGGTTGGAGGGCTAGTTCATTGTCCAGAGCACACACACACTGCTCCTTTAGAGGATGTAAGTTCGGTTCCCAGGACCCACATGAGGCAGCTCACAGCCACCTGTAAGTCCAGTTCCAGGGGCTCCAGTGCCGCCTCCCAGCTTCCACAAGCACACACACATATATCTTTGAAAAAACAATAAATCTTTTAAAAAAATTTTAAACATACTTTGAGCTCTTTGAAAATATAAGAAATTAAAATAAATCTTGAATGAGGGGTGTTGAAGACAGACTGCTCATTGGAGTCATGGGTACTCACTGCTTTTATATATAAGATGAGATGAAAGGCAGCAGATATTATGTTATACAGAGTTTATTAAATGAGCATAGGGAGAGAAGGAAAGGGGGGAGGGGTACCCCAGAGAGAGACAGAAACAGGAAGAGTAAGAAGAGAGAGGAGGGGAGGCACTTGGACGGTTTATTCTTTTATATGGCCTTGGGCAGGGCCATGCCCCTGTGGCCAGTAAGCAATGACATCATAGGTAGTGGACAGAAACAGAATCTGCTTTTGCAGAGAAGCAGGATTTTAGCACCCACGTAACTCCAGCTGCACGGGATCCCACAGCTTGTGGTCTCCTAGAGCCCATGCACTCATGCACACATACACAATTAAAAACAAGACAAATCTTTTAAAAAAGGAAAATGTAAGAAATGAGCCGGGCATGTCAGTACACACCTGTAGTCCAAGCCACCCAGGAGGCTGAGACCAACTGGGCGCCATGGTGAGACCCAACCCACCCAAACAAAAATAGATGAAAAATGTAAGGAAGGCCAGAGAAACCTAAGTAGTGACTGAATGGCCTTCCCGGTTCTTTGGCCTTCAGCAAGAGTAAAGGGAAGTGTGGAGGACTCGGCCCCTGGAAAGAGTTAAAACAGGAGTGAGAACTAATGAAACTTTAAATTGGAACTTGATACAAGGATGATCTCTTGGCTCTCACGACTCCAGCTAATAAGTCTTTGTGTCATTTCCTCAGCCCCAGCCCCACAACTCCATCTTTGAACCCAAGCTCCTAGGGCAGCCCATGAAGCCTCTCGGCTAATCCTCCCAGGCTCAGGTGGCGTCTGTGTGTGTCACCCCAAGCCCCATCTCCCTTTAGCCATCCTTTTCTTTCTTTTTTAAGATTTGTTTATTATTTATACAGTATTCTGCCCACACGTGCCTGCCCACCACTAGCACGCACCAGATCTCATTACAGGGGGTTGTGAGCCACCATGTGGTTGCTGGGAATTGAACTCGGGACCTTCGGAAGAGCAGATGGTGTGCTCTTAACCTCTGAGCCATCTCTCCAGCCCTAGCCATCCATTTTCATTAGCATTTACTGCTCCCTATTGCTTGAGTACCAGTCGTGTTGCCCCTGCTCTTCTCTGTCCTGTCGGGTTTCCCTGCCCTAGTGGTCCAGTCCGTGGGCATTGTGGGTAATTACTTTAGGTGTGCCTTTTACTTTCAGGAGTCTCCCTTGACTGAACTCTCCTGCGAGTGAGATTCAGGCTTTGAATGCAGCTACATTGAATGCGCACCCCCCATGCCCCTTCCCTGGGGTTTCCACTATATCGCCTCATTCTCTCACCTTGTCTGAGTCACCGTCTTCAGACGTTACTCCTCTGCACTGATCCTTGACAGCTTTACAGTGTTTTGGATCTGGGGTACGGTCTCAAGATTCCTGCGGGTTGGGAGCTCCTCTGCAGGAGCCTCATTTTATAGACACTGCTCTGTTTCCCCAGTAACGTGAAGCAGCATGCGTGTTAAGTGTTGGGTATAATCAGGCCCTGGAAGCAGTGGTGTAGTATCTCCGATCAGTGTTGTTGTTGAGCAGAGCATATGAATCATTAAAGTGATTTGTACTTTCCTGTTATTTAGTAAGTGCATTCTCTCTTGGCCCTGCCAAAGTTGAATCTGAAAACTTCCTTTCGCCATGGCTTCGTTTAAGCAACATGTACCTCTCTAGATTTTTGTTTTTTAACGTTAATTCTGCTTTCTTGTTTCTGTATGCCTGCAGACTCTTCCTAGGTCCTTGTTTCCGGTGGGACTGTTGGAATTTGCCGCTTTACCGCAGGGGTCATAGGCTTCTGAGAGATCCTCAGCTTTCTTGATTGCTTGTGTGCTTTTCTGGGGAGTTGACAGAGGCTCTCTAGCTTTGGTCTTTGCCTTAGTGTTTTGTCAGCTCCAGCCAGCGCTCATCACATGGGAAGGCACTGTTCCACCGTCTGCCTTCACCCTCCCTATGACAGTGTTCTGACACTGTTGAGCTTGAAATGATCATCTAATTGTAGCTGGCTGCATGGACTCGCTCCCTTCCTCCAGGTGCTCTTTGAGTGAGGGAGCCGGTGCAAGCTGGTTTCCGCCCACCTGTACCTTCACTGCTGTTCTGTGGCTAGAACTGAGCAATACCAGGGGCTGTGGGAAGCAGATGTGACCCT
Source organism: Acomys russatus (assembly GCF_903995435.1). Classification (NCBI taxonomy): domain Eukaryota; kingdom Metazoa; phylum Chordata; class Mammalia; order Rodentia; family Muridae; genus Acomys; species Acomys russatus. Next base: position 35,858,897 of record NC_067143.1, on the reverse strand, counting down.
CTCCTCACAAAGTATGTCTGGACATAGAAAGAATGCCACTTATTCAAGGGATGTAATTGAGACTAAAACGAGCAAGGCTCCTCGCATATTGTTAAGACATTCCTCCTAAGAGTCCCTTTAAGCCCTCAGGACCCTTCCAGTCTCGGCTCTCCCCAACCCCATTCTCCGCACCCACGTGGGCTTTGCTGTGTAAACCTTTGCCTGTGCTGCTCACTGCCTGGGGTGTAGCCAAGCATTTTCTCATCAATTCAGCAGATGTTTATTGAACATCCGCTGTGTCAGGTTTTCAGCTAGACCCAGCTACAGAGGTAAGTGAGCAAGGTCTTTGATGCCCACCCTTTGGGTACTCTACCTTAGTGGGTGGGGCACGCATAACACACTTCCCACATAGGGCCTTAGTGTGATCACAAAAAGATGCTGGGGAGTGTCCAGTCGGTGTGTGGAGTGCTTCCTGCTTCAGCATGCCCAGTGCTTTGTCTGTAGCATCGCCTCAGGGCAGCTGGCTTCCTCTGGGTTGCTCTTCCCACTAGAGTGAGGTTGATTCCTTTAGGCACTGAGACAGATCTGGTTTTGGATTCATCTTTGGGTATCTCCTAGTGCCTGTTACAGTATTGTGGTTATTTTTACACCAATTTATATACTTGTCTTGTTCTGTACAGATAAATATAGTACTATGTGATAAAATATAAAATTGTAACTGAAGAAATTAGAATTGAAATAATTGTTGGAGAGGAAATGGATAAAACCAGATGCGAAGGGGCTGGAGAGATGGCTCAGTGGTTAAGGGCACCAGCTGCTCTTCCAGAGGTCATGAGTTCAGCAACCACATAGTGGCTCACAACCATCTGTAATGTGATCTGGTGCCCTCTTCTGGCTTACAGGTGTACATGCAGGCAGAGCACTGTATACATAATAATAAGTAAATAAAATCTTAAAAAAAAAATAGATACAAAATCAGTAAAACCTAAGGTAGTAAAAGATTCTGTTGTCTGCTGGAAGAGGTGTGTGTGTCCTTTAACTCTTGGTTTTTTAGTGTCTAGTACAAAGAAGGAAACTGCTATTTCTGTGCTTTGTGGAATGGGCATAAAATGTAATAAAAAGAAAGTTAGGTGGTGCTGGCACATACCTTTAATCCCAGCACTTGGGAGACAGAAGCAGGAGAGTCTCTGTGAGTTTGAGGCCAGCCTGGTCTACAGGATGAGCTCCAGGACAGCCAGGGCTACACAGAGAAACCCTGCTCAAAATGCACCCCCCCCCCAAAAAAAAGTAATAAAAGAAAGCTTATAGTAGTTTCAAAGGCCAGAGAACTCTTGGGCCACCCTGTGGCGTTGCGCAACAATCCCTGTACAAATCAGCCTGGTAACGGTCCTCAGGCTGTTTCCCAGAAGGTTCCAGTGTAGTTAGTTTTGGCAACATCTAAAAAAGCCGCCTCCTGAGTGGCTGTGGCAGCCCATGCCTGCAATCCCAGCACAGGGAGAGGTGGAGGCAGATGCATCAGGAATTTAAGACCCAGCCTTAGCTATAAAAGTGAACTCAAGGCCAACATGAGCTACATGAGGCATAGTTTCAAAACATAAACAAACCAAAAAAGCCACCTCCCCTCACCCATAGGGGGAGTTTCAACTTTCCTTATATAGTCTTGTATAAACTTCTAGATCCAGGCCTCTTGAGGAAATAGAAATCTGTTACCCTCACTATTCTAAGACCCTCCTGCCACAGTCTCCACTTTCCTCTGCCAAAAATATTTTACCTTGCTACCTTGGTTTTTCTTAAGTTTGTATAATAATAATAATTTAAAAAAAAGAAAACCACTCTTTTCTTATATACTGTTAAATTGTACTCTTGACTCTGACTTTCAAGCTGTATTTCCTGTCTTAGGCGTTCTGGCATGCTTCTACCCACTCTCAATTAAGAGTCACTTCTCTAGAGCCATCACTTTAATTGTCCTGTCTATTTGGATTGCTAAACCAGGTTTCAGCTTTAATTCAAGGAGTCTAGTTAGATAAATTTATATTCAGAACTTAATGTTAGGCAAGTAAATTAGCTTACATAAAGCTTTGGTCAAAGCTCTCAGCCTGACCACTTATTTAGGCCAAAACCAGAATGCTGTAGAGTTTCTTTACGCAGAGCTAGTCAAGAATTGAGGTACAGACAAGTATGGTGGCTCACGCCTTAAGCACCACACTAAATCTCACCTGCACTTCAGAATCAGAAGCAAGATCACTGTAAAAAAAAGGGGGGGGGGGGCTAGAGATATGGCTCAGAGGTTAAGAGCACTGGCTGCTCTTCCAAAGGTCCTGAGTTCAATTCCCAGCAACCATGTGGTGGCTCACAGCCATCTGGTACCCTCTTCTGGCCTGCAGGTATACATGCAGGCAGAACTCTATACCTATAAATAAACCAATGAGAGAGAGGGAAAGAAGGAGAAGAAATGATGTGGGTGCCATGGCATTTTGGTTGAAGAACCAAGATGTCATAGGCATGTTGGCAGGGCACTCTTGTGTGGACACTCTCTGGTCTCACTACTAACAAGCGAACGTTTCTTGGTAACCAGCTTCAGGCTTCAGGCTTTGCTTTTCCTAGGATCCCAGCAGGTGCCGTTCTGAAAAGTTCTTTACAGTTCCTAATACATTGCTCCTCCTTGTCTCTTTCTACACCAGCAGTCTTTAGTGACACTGTGCATGATCTGCTCCCAGCCCTGCGCTGTCTCACCCATCCTTGCTTTTGCTCTCTTCTCCTACTTGTGGAGCCTTGGCTTTCCCTTCCAGCATCTTCTTGTGGTCTTTGTCCAGCTTTAGCCCGGCGGTGACCTCCTTGCTGGGTGGATGCCCATGTGGACACTGGTTCCGTTAGCCTCTTCTTGCTGCCCCTTTTCAGTGCAGATGGCCTGTGTACCTGGCCCCCGGACCACTTGGCTGATCTGCTGACCTTTGCCGTGTCCTCGGACAACCTGACCTTCATCATCCTTTCCAGTGGTCATGGATCCAACATTATGCTTCTGTCTCAGCTCTTTGGAAAGAGGAAGACATCTTCTGAAAGTGAGAGGGTGCACTGAAATGCCGTTTATTTGCTTCAGTCGGAACTCACAGAGGGGCTGAGCCTCATTTTGGTGGCTGCAGCTCCAGCAATGGCTGCAAAGGAAGAGCTGTTGTTTTCTATCTAACATGCCTCAGAGTAACCTCTGTTCCACCCGGGAAAGAAAACAGAGTTCAGGAGTTTGCACTGTGTCTTTGCAGGTCAGTGCACAACAGTCCTGCTGTCCCTTCCGTGTTGCTGCGCTGGGTGCCATACCCTGTCCCGCCTGTGGGAACTAAATGGACTATGGCAGAAAACCTCGATTTGCAAAGTCCTTCTCTTCCTTGGGTTGGCTCAGATTATCAAATCCCTTGGAATCTACCAGAATCCCAAGTCCGCAAACCTAGTTAGACAGTCAAGAGTGGTGCTGCACATCCCAGCGCTGGAAAGGCTGAAGCAGGAGGATTTTGAGTTCAAGGCCAGCCTTGGCCTCCACAGTGAGTCTAAGACTCTAAAATCCAAAAACATTTCTAAAGCCCTCTTTGGGGTTGAAGATATTCAGTTATGTAGCTATCCCATCGTAGTATGACTGTTACAGGCAAATAGTTAGGAACACTGCTTGGGCTGGCCACTTCCAGGGCTGCTTGGCACCCTGTGTTCAGCAGATTCAGTGGGTTCAGTGGAGTGGTGGCTTTCTGGCTTCCTGCTGTGAGCCAGGGACCGAGTGTGTGTCAGATGGAGCTAGTCTTCTGACGTGTGAACTTGTGAGAACAGAACTCCAGGCCCCGGTCACTTGCAGAGCAGTGAGACTGGAAAGGCAAGTGCCACTAGCTCTGCTCCTGAGAACCCAAAACTCAACTGGGTACTGAGAAGATGGCGTGGGAAAACAGGAGCATGCATGTTAGGGGAAGCTGTGTCTGTTCTCACAGCTTTGGGAGCGCGAGGCAGTGCCCCAAAAGCGTCGTGACAGACCTGAAGTCCGACTCCAGTGAAACGTCTGGGCAAAGTAACTCAACCTTTGATGAGCTCTTCAGCAGTAAGAGAGAAGCTTGCCAGGTGAGTTCCTTCAAGCCGTTAAGGAAGGCAACACTCACTTAAGTACTATTTCCCTTGCTTCCTACATCCGTGGACCAAAGAGGTAGCCTGGCAGTGTGATGGATGCAGAAGAGAGGGCGGCGGTCGCAGAGGGAATGATTATCATAGAAGGTGATAAGAGCTATATCTGAACACCATGGCTAAGCTGTGACAAGAGAGCAGGGAGGTGTAAATGTCAGCTTGGGGGTGAGAAGCAAGGAGATTAAAGGGAAAAGCCAGGGCCAGAAACAGACTGTCACTGTCCTGTGTGCCCCACTCCAGAACCTCAGCGTCACAGGCTCAGAAAGCTTCCCTGGGCTGGGAGATGGCTCAGGAAAGCAGTTGCCGTGCAAGCATCAGGACCTGAGTTCAGAGCCACAGCACCAGCTACAAAGCCAGGGCTGTTGACACGCACCTGAAATCCCAGCGCTGGGGAGCTGGAGACATGGGGATCTCTAGGTTTGCTGGCCAGCCTGTCTTTAATCAGTGAGCTCCAGGTTCAGCAAGAGACCCTGTCGCAAAAAATAAGGTCTGGGGGGCCGGAGAAATGGCTCAGGAAGGAGGGCACTGACTGCTCCTCCAGAGGTCCTGAGTTCAATTCCCAACAACCACATGGTGGCTCACAACCGTCTGTACTGGGATCTGATGTCCTCTTCTGGTGTGCAGGTGTATGTGTAGAGAGAGCACTCATAAATACATAAAAATAATACATATTTTTTAAAAATAGGGTGTGGGCTGTAGGTATGACTCAGTGGGTGAAAGCACTTGCTGCAACGAGACTGACCTCAGTTCAAATTCCTAGAACCCACACGAAAAAAACATATGTTGTAACACATACATGTGATCAGTATTCCAATGGTGAGATGAGAGAGATAGGTGGGAAAATAACCAGAAGCTTGTGTGCCTGCTAAACTGGACCACACAGCAAAGCAGCAGAAACGAGAGACGCTGCCTCAAATAAAGCAGGAGCAAGAACTGACCCCTGGAAATTGTCCTCTGGCCTCCACATATGGGCATGCGTGTGTGTGCGTGTGCATACACACACGCGCGCGCGCGCACACACAGACACACGGAGCACAATCGAGGGAAATGTCTAACATGCTAACCTCTGACGTCACAGGAATGTCAGGGTGCCCTTGTAGGATGGTGACCCTGAGGACTGCTGGGCCCTGCTCAGCTAGCCTGTGTAGGTGCTAGCAGAGCAAGTGCCGCGTCTCACACCTGTGCTCCCAGTACTTGGGGCAACTGAGACAGGAGAATTGCTGTGAATTCAGTTCAATCTGGCCTATATAGTAGGTTCCAGGAAAGCCAGAGCTACATAGAAAGACCTTGTCTCAAACATAAAAAGATTAAGCCAGCAGGTGCCATCTTGATGCCTGTAGGTTCTGTAATGCCCCACAAGTGTTCCAGGAGAGAATCCAAGACTTCACACCCATTCTATCAGTCACTCCTTGACCTAGTTTCTAATGAGCCGGTGAACAGGGAGTGGGGAGTTAGTGTCCCCTCATGTCTACCACAGAGTTCCAAATGTTGGTGTGCAGCGAGCAGCTAAACAAAAATAAAGGGGTTGGAGCACATATCTGTCCTTGTCCACTAAGTGCCACTGAGGGCTGAAGATATTTCCCAAGACCAGCTAGGAAGGCATAGTTCTGCTCCTTATCAAATAGTTGTATTGCCAGGCAGGCAGTGTTGGCGCACACCTTTAGTCCCAGCCCTCAGGAGCCGGAAGCTGACAGATATCTGAATTCAAGGCCAGCCTGGTCTACACAGTGAGTTCCAGGACAGCCAGAGCTACACGGTAACACTTCCTCAAAAAGAAAAAAACAAACCACAAGTAGGTGTACTGAAATTTGTAAAACTACTAAAGCCATGGACTACCATTATTTCCATTTCACAGTAGAAGAAGGTGTCATCTGGTGCAGCGCTCTTTCCACTGCTCTGACCTACCCAGTGGGTCTGCCTCATGGGCCATCCACAGTATGCTGCTACTAGGAGACAGCTGCTGGCTCCCTTCCCAATCATCCTATCCCCGTTCTGGGCACAGAGCTTTTCCAGGTTACCCAGTGTGTGCTGTTTATGAGAGAGCAGAGCGGTACAAACAAGGATCTGATTCCTCCAGACAGGAGGTGACAGAATTCTTTTGTGGAGTTCCTTTGCGGGAGGATGCCAAACACCCATGCTGCTAAAAGCAGGCTTCTTGCTCCGCTTTAGTTTTAAGGAGACGCTTTGAGGGCTGATGGAAGAACATGATGGTAGAAAGCTGTGTTCGTATCCACGGAGGGCTTTGGGAACCACCTTTGCGGTGGGGCGGTGCCACACTCCAGGTTGCACAAGATTGTGATGGGTTTCTGCTGGAAACCCCAGTGAGGCAAGGCTACAGAGGGGCTGTGTGGGCGGAGCCTGCAGGGGGCGGGGCTCGGGGCGGGGCGAGCTCGGCTCCTCTGGCAGACTTTGCTCTAGACTGTAGTTTAAAAGGCTGCAAGGCGGGCTTCGCTAACTAGCATCCAGTAGTGCCAGAGGAGAGCCCGCTCGGCACAGCTATGACCCGGCAGGCAAGGGGTTCTTGGCTGCTCCGCGGTGTCCTGCTCTTCGCGTTGTTTGCTGCCGGCGTCGCACCCTTCAACTGGGATCTCCCGGAGCCCCGGAGCCGAGCCAGCAAGATTCGAGTGCACCCTCGGGGCAACCTCTGGGCGACCGGTGAGTCTTTTTTCTTTTGGTTTTTCGAGACAGGGTCTCACTGTGTATCCTTGACTGCCCTGGACTCGCTTTGTAGACCAGGCTGGCCTCGAACTCACAGCAATACGCCTGCCTCTGCCTCCCAAGTGCTGGGATTAAAGGCGTGCGCCACCACCGCCCCGCTGATCGGTGAGTCTTAGAGGACCCTGACAAGCGTGCTTCCTTCTTCTTAGTCCCTAATTTTCCTTTCAACCCTCTGGAGGCTCTTAGTGGCATAACTCCTGCAGGCCCCTGGGGCTCATCCAGTTTGACAGACCCCGGCAGTCACAGACTTGGCTAAGATAACCCACTCAGCAAGTTTAAGACAGGGCTGGGCCAGCATCTTAGATGTGCTTGCCAGTCAGTCCCCTTTCCCTTAGGCAGACTGCCAGGTCTGTTCATCTCACGTCTTCTCTGCATATTCGTATCCGAGACACCTCTTCCACTTTCTCCCCTAGCACGTTATCTCCCTGGTCCCAGGCTATCTACCCTGACCCCCCAGCAGGTCAGGAAAAGCTGAGGTGGTCAGCTTTGCCTCCACCCAGCCATCTATGGCTTCTTGCTGAGAAGGAACGTTTCTTGTCTTCCCACTGTGAGAGCTGAAAGGTAGAATAGACCAGAATTTGCTTGTGGTAATAGGGCCCTCACTCTCTAGCTTCCATCTACCTTGGCACCTCCATTTTAGGTCACTTCATGGGCAAGAAGAGTCTGGAGCCCCCGAGCCTGTCACTGGTGGGGACAGCATCCCCCAACACCCAGAGGGACCAGAGACTGCAGCTGAGTCATGATCTGCTCAGGCTCCTCCTGCTAAAGAAAGCTCTAGGCATGAATCTCGGTGGTCCAGCTGCCCCAGTCCAGGTGAGCCCCTACCGCAGTCAGTCGCAGCCCCAGGATGGAAGAATTGCCAGCCAGCATGGGTTCAGGGTGGGACCACCTAGCCAGGGCTCCAGGGCTCAAAGGGGAATAGGTCAGTGACTAGAAAAATGAAGAAGCAGGCTGCATGGGGGAAAGTTCCTCCTTGCCCATGCCCAGTCTGAAGTCACAGGCTAGGACTATTCTAGCCCTTAAACAGAGCTTCCTCCTCCTTGCCACACAGCCTTGCCCGCCCCAACTGTCACCCACTGTGCTAGCCAGGCGTCTGTGCTTGTGTTTGGTCGAGCTGTGATCCTGGAGGCCTAGAAGTGGGAAAGGAGGTTAGCAGTGGAGACAGGGCTCAGAACCAGCTTGTTTTCCATCCCCCCGTCCACTTACCGACAGCAGGCTCTTGACAGTAAAGGCTCTGCTGGACTGTCCTGTGCATTTAGGATGCTGGTCTCTACCCACGGCATGCCAGTGCATATCCTCCCTAGCCAAGTGGTGATAAAATTCTTTCCGGGCCAAGAATGGGTACACTTGCCTGCAGACCCCTAGACCCTTCAGAGGTTGAAGCAGGAGGATGGTTTGAGATCAGGAGTTTGGGACAAACAAAAACAAAAAGCCTTCAGACATCAACATTAATGTTCCCCAGGTGGGAAGGGAGCTCAGGTCACTGCTGGTTCTACAGCACTGGCCTGTGGTGCTCATGGCCTTAGTGTCCTGCCTGGGTGGGTGGCAGCTCCTCCATTCTTTGTTCCTGGTGTTGTCCCCACTGCACACTACTGTCCCTGGTACTGTTGCTGTGTGCAGAAGGCAGTGTGATGGGGTAGGATGTATGCTGGGACCATCACTAGCCACTTGGTAGCTGGGTGATCGTAGAAATGTCACCGAGCCAAGCTCCATGTTCTTCACCAAATGGAAATAACCCCCCCCCCCCCGTAGATGAGATAATTTATATCACATGTGCGGTACAGTGCTGCGCACACAGAACACTCCTGTCACCGATCAGCAAGTCTCTGGCACTATCTGCCGCCACCGACCCCCTTCATATGCCCCACTGTGACTAGCACGTTGTGCATAGAAGAGACTTTCCTTAGAGAAAGTCTACCTCCAGTCCCAGCAAACACCACAGGAACCTCAGGTGCAAGAGCCAGAAGCTTAGGCTGGCTGAGTCCAAAGAGAGATCGCATCCCCTCTAGGCATGTTACTTTGAAGGCCTGAAATTCCAAGACCAACCAGCAAGATCTCAGAGGAAGCAATACTGCCCTGGCCAGCGGCAGGAGAATTAGCATGAGGTCTGGAGCAGGGCTTGGGGACAGTGTCATGTCGCTGACACTTGCCTAGTGCCTTGGACTTGATTTCTGTGGTGTCCTTTAGTTGTCATGACTACCCTGTGAAACTGGGGCCACATTCTGGGAAAACCATTACCCCTGACTCCTAAGGCCTTCCAAGGAGAAAGGTACTCACTCAGAGGCTCAGCTGAGAGCCTGTCCCTGCCCGCCCCCACCTATCCCCAGCACATCCCTATGACTGTGGACTCCAGAATCGAGTCTTCTCCTTCTGTCTTCAGTACAGGAGGCTGCCGGAGCCAGTACTGCAGAAGTGATGCCAATGATGGGACAGACACGACGCTAAGCGCCTCCATCCAGTGAAGGTGCTGAGTGGAACCCTAGCAGTGGCCCCATCTGGATAGAAATCCTAAGCTCAAATGTGCTACTCCGTTACTGTGATTTCTGGTTGGGTGACCAGGAATGTTGACAATGCAGACACAAAGTCTTTGCTACTGTGTTTCTTGCTTCCCTGGTGAAGTTGTGAATAAAAACACTCAGCTTTACACAGAACGTCTGGGCCTCTCCTTCCACCCACATTTGAGGAAAGGGGAGGATGGGATGGATGTTCAGCGAGATGGCGTGGTCTTGGGAAAGCCGTCGCCATGGTACCAGCCACGCCATGAGTGATTGCCACCTCGCAGGGCACAGGCCCACTGCCAGCCATGAGTTTTGCTGTCTTCTGCTACCTAAAGTTTCTTCGCCTGCAATGGGAGGCTGCCTACACTCTGCCACACTCACCCATCTTTCATCCCCAGGCCAAGATTTAGTGCAGTACCTAGTGTAGACAAGAAAGGACCACGCTGGAATCCAGCCCTTCTCTGACTGTAGCCAAAGTTATAGGATAAAAATTAAATTGGAGTATCGGATACTTCATTAACTAGCCTCAAACTCCCTATGTAGCAAATGATAACATAAAACGTCTGATCCCCCTAACTCTGTCTCCTCTACCCTGGAATTACAGGGGTGCACCACCATAAAAAGGGGGGCGGGGTGTTCCGTGGTACTGGAAAGCTAACTTCATGCATGCTAGGCAAGCACTCCACCAGCTCAGCTATAGTCCCTGTCCAATAATACCCTTCATTAAAAAAACAAAAACAAAACAGAAAACCCAAGAGACTGTTCACCTCAAGTTCCCATTAAGTCTGTATTGTACCCGGCTTTGGGACACTGACAGCTCTTTGGCTGCACAAACTTGATCCTAAGCAGCGGCATATTTGAAGTCTCAGATCTTGCTTGTAGCTGACATCGATGAAGTTCTGGTTTTGCGTCGATTTTACCCGGACTCTGCACACAGAACTGAGGAAACATGCACGGGGCTGCGCGCTCACGACGCTGCCAGGCGTAAGACCACGCCCTCTCCTCGCGAGAGAGCGTGCCAGCCCAGGAAGTCTGGAGGGCGGAAGTGGAGCGGCGGAAGCCACGGTTGCTATGGAGCTCGCGGAGGACTGGCTAGTGGAGTCTTTGCGCTTGTAAATCGGGCCTGGTGGGCTGTGGGAGAGGGCACGGGCTGCCGGGGCACGGGTAAAGGCTCGCGGGTGGTGCCCAGGCACGGCCGGAAGGAAGGTCCTAATCCCCGGCCTCGCTCTGGGACATTCGGTCCTTTGTATGCTAGCGACCAGATCCGCGCTTGTGAACGGTATGGCACACATGACCAGTTAAATTGTACCAGCCTCTAGGCTAACTTAAAAACAGATTCAAGGACTGAACCTGTACACACAGGGAGTAAAACGCAGGAAAAAAAAAAAACCAGTCCCCTGTCTACCTAACTCCAGAGCCTGGGTCCACTAATCCTGCAGCGATCCCAGAGTCCTTGGTCAGCTGTACTGTGGCGCGCAGCATGTGACTTTTGTATCCCTATCCCGCAGGTACCAAGATTTTCATGCATTTGACCTCTCAGGAGCCACTCGAGTCCTTGAGTGGATTGGTGAAAAAGGTAATATACCTTACCTGCCACTAGAGATAGATTTCTGTCCCCTCAGGCCGAGCTTTAAGGTCTCAGACTTTAGAGAAACCCGTCCAGCTTCTGTTCCCTGACAAGGCTGCCCAGTGAATGGAGAAAAGAGATTTGTCCTTTGGCGGGAATTTATAAATCCAGCCATGGTCCACGGTATTTCTAACAAGTTTGTCACAGTTACTATTTTGTTTCAGGAGTCTTTGTTGCTGGTTATGAAAGTTTGAAAAGAAATGAGATTCTTCATTTGCTATTACCTCTCAGACTCTCTGTAAAGGAAAACCAGGTAAGTTAAGTGGAGGGGCTGCTTATATGTGTCAAGTGATTGCATTTCCGGAGTGCCTGTTACCCACCAGGTACTATCTCTGACAAGCTATGGGCCTGCCCTTAAAATCCAGTGGAAGAACCGGACATGATGGCGCACTCCTTTAATCCCAGTACTTGTGAGGCAGAGGCTGGTGGATCTCTGTGAGTTCAAGGCCAGCGTGGGCTATAGCTCTAGTTCCAGGACAGGCAGGGCTACACAGAGAAACCCTGTCTCTGAAAAACCAAAGTTTAGTAGAAGGAGGACTCCCGTGCATAGGGTTGAGTGCCAAGGGAAGTCAGGTGGTTCACCGGGGAGCTGCTACAGGTAAAGGCAATCTTACCGTGTCAAAAATAGATTTAGGGGGCTGGAGAGATGGTTGAGGAGCTAAGAGCACCGCTGTCCTTCGGAGGACCTGCCTTTGATCCCTGGCACCCACATTGCAGCTCACAGCCTTTTACAACTCCTGTCCCAGCGCATCCTCTTCTGGCCTCCAAGGGTACCAGGTGTGTGTGTGGTACACAGACATGCATGCAGCCCAAACACCCATACACATAGAATAAATAATAATAATAAAAACAGATATAGGGACTTGAGAAGTACCCCAGTGGTGTGGCACTCACATGGCACTCTGTGTTGGAGGCCAGCCAGGTCTACACAGAGAGACCCTGTCTAGAAAAGCCAAAAGAGAAAGGAAAAACAGGTGCTGTCTGATTACCCCCACCCCTTTGTGTTTTAGGGCTTATTCCCAGAGAGGGATTTCAAAATGCGCCATGGAGGATTCTCAGACAGATCTGTCTTTGACCTAAAGCACGTGCCAGGTACCAGGTATGGCCAGTCTCTGTCCCACACCTTCCGGTCTTTGGGGCTGTCAGGAAGTGGTCTGCAGTGTTTTGCCTTTTCCTCACCATGCCCACTTCTCAGTGTAGAGATATAGATGTGTGCACATGACACCAGGGCACACACAGACTTAGCCTGTGAAGAAACCACTAGCTTAGCAGCCATTTTGATTAGTGAAACCAACAGGTCTCTGGAGTTGCTCCAGGAACCAGATACAGAGTAGGAAAGTACTCTCAAGCTTCTCAGAGAACTGACAGACACTTCCCACAGAAGCTCGGCTTTCAGTCAGGGCTACATGCTCAAGTTTCCCACTTTTGTCTTTTATTTATTATTATGTATACAGTATTGTGCCTGCATGTACACCTGCACACCAGAAGAGGACACCAGATCCCATTATAGATGGTTGTGAGCCACCATGTGGTTGCTGGGAAATGAACTCAGGACCTCTGGAAGAGCAGACAGTGCTCTTAACCTCTGAGCCATCTCTCCAGCCCCCACTTGTGTCCTTTCTAGGTGGCCACCATGGCCTGTGGAAGTCTGGGTTCAGACCGTGGCTCTCTGAGGTGTGATCCCTGTCCCTAGAGCAGGGTGAGCCTGCTCGTTGCTGCATGAGCGGGGCAGCTGGTCTCCGGGATCCTGAGTGGGTGGGAAGGGAAAGGCTGCCGGGGTAAGGGTGAGCTTCCCTCTGTCTGGACTAAGATTTTTTTCTCTCTGGGACAGGTTGCTGGTGACAAGTGGCCTTCCAGGGTGTCACATACAGGTGTGGCAAATTGGAGAGGACAATGGTGAGTGAAGTTCACTTGGTGAAAGTTGAGGTCCCTTCTGCTGAGCCAGTAAAAAAGCACATAAGGAGGGGACAGGGGACATCGCAGTTTCAGTCCACTGTCTGTAAAGATGAGTTAGTATCCACGGTGTGGCAGTCGGGCCTAATGGGGCTTCTTTAAACTTCCTCCAGGAGTTGAGTTTACCAGCCCAGCTCCAGGCAGAGTACCCTGAGAGCAAGGACCTCTCTGCTGGACAGGGGCAGGGACAGGGCAGAGCCAGAGCCTGTCAGGAGCACTCAGCTCTTGGAGAAGAAGGTGACATGGAGAAGGTCCCTCCTTTTAGAGTGTGCTAGTTCTGGGAAAGGAAAGTACAAGTGAGCAACAGGCTCACTGCAGCGTCTTACCCAGAGGTCACAGTGCTGCCAAGGGCACAGAGAAGGTCCTGTTCCTTCTCAGAGGGGTAGGACGTTCCTCTGTGGGGACTAGCAATGGTCCCTCTGCCCTGATCCAACCATTCACTCCGTCCCTCCTCCAGTGAGAGGCCTCTCACCAGTAGGAAGTGGGCCGTCCCAAGATGTCTCCTGCAGAGCTCTGGCAGTCAGCGCAATGGCTGGGATTCTGTTGAGCACTCTCTTTGTCACTTGTCTGTGCACTTGTTCCCAGTTCCTTGTCTTGGTGTTGCTTACCTATACATGTGGGTAGGTGGTGATTGCTGCCACTGGGGTTGCTGTTGGTGGTGGCGGAGGTGATTGTTTTTTGGTTTTTCTATGCAGGGCTCTCAGTGTAGCCCTGCTGTCCTGGAAATTAAAAGTTGAGGCTGAAGAGATGGCTTAGCAGTTAAGGCTCTTGTGCTGTTGCAGTGGTTCCCAGCACATTCATTTGTCAGGCAGTTCACAGCCACCTGTTTCTCCAGTGTGCAGGGACCAGACACCCTCTGGTCTCCATGGGCACATGCACATACATGGTGCACATAAACTCAAGCAGGCACACATACCTACACATTCATAAAATTTTATAAAATGTGTTCATTTATGTCCCACTAGCAGTGTGCAAAAGTTACCATTTTTCCACATCCTCACCAACATTTGTCACTGTCTCTGTGCCTAGGGATTAAATCATATGCCTGTTGAGCAAGCACTTATCCCTAACCCTGCCTTTTCGTCAGAGCCATTCTAATGGGGGTGGTATGCATATCACTGTGGCTTTGGCTTACATTTTTCACTAACAGCACTAAACAACTTTCATGTGGCTTGGAAGCCATTTGTTTATTTAGTAAAATGCTGGCCTTTCACCTGTGCTGGAGTGCTGGTCCACGCTGAGTTGTAAAAGTTCTTTGTAAGCCGGGCGTGGTGGTGCACGCCTTTAATCCCAGCACTCGGGAGGCAGAGGCAGGCGGATCGCTGTGAGTTCGAGGCCAGCCTGGTCTACAAAGCGAGTCCATGATGGCCAAGGCTACACAGAGAAACCCTGTCTCGAAAAACCAAAAAAAAAAAAAAAAAAAAAAAAAAAAAAAAAAAAAAAAAAAAAAAGTTCTTTGTGTGATAGATACAAGTTCTTCATTAGATACATTTGCTGATAATTTATCCCAGTTTGGTGTTTTTCTTCTCGTTGCTGTATGTTGTGGTGGTGTTTTGCTTTGTTTTTGGTGTTTTTTTTTGTTTGGTTTTTTTTTTTTTTTGGTTTTAGAGACAGGGTTTCTCTGTGTATCCCTGGCTGCCCTCCCTGGAATGCTCTAGAGACTAGGCTGACCTCGAACTCTGCCTCCAGAGTGCTGGGATTAAAGGCTTGCACCACATGCGCCCAGCTTTTGGTTTTGTTTTTTGAGACAGGGTCACACTATATAATTGAGGCTGTCGTGGAACTCACTTACGTAGTCCAGGCTGGTGTCCATCTCCCAAGTGCTGGGACCAAAAGTGTGTACCACCGCTCCTGGCTCTTTCAGCCTCTTAACGTGCTGGGTTGGAATATTGATTGGGGATTTTCTTGAGGATATACTTCTGTACTGAGTGGGAAAGACTGGGTTTTTGTTTTAGGTATGTATATAATTATTACGGTGCTGGATGGAGCGGGAACCCAGGGCCTCAGTTATGTCAGGCCCGTGCTCTGGCATTGTCTCTGAAGAAGCTTTGAAATAGGTCTCCTCCAGTCCAGCAGCTGAGACCCCTCCCGTGGCTCAGAGCAGCAGGTCCTGGGAGAACTGGCTTCAGGCTCCTTGGAGTCAGTACAAGGGAGTCAGGGAAGTAAAGCACACAAGAGCCAGGCAGGCTCTGCTAAAGTGGCCTCAACCACAGCCTTTTGGTGCTCTCTAGAGACCAGCTAATAGTTCTGAGGCTCAGCTGTTGTGTCTGCTGCAGGCGCGTCTCAGCTTGTGTTGAAAAGTCTGGATGAAATGCCCTGAGGGTGCCGTGACCCTGGGAAGGTCAGAAGTCTTGGTGCAGGGGAACTGTCTGGAAGGAACATACTGCCAAACGCTCTTGTTCAGCCATTTAGTACCCTTTCCACACTCATCCGTTCAGTGCTGACTCGGTCCTGTCCTTTAAAACTGAAAATGCTGGGGGGCTGGAGAGATGGCACAGAGGTTGAGAGCACTGATTGCTCTTCCAGAGGTCCTGAGTTCAATTCCCAGCAACCACATGGTGGCTCACAACCATCTATAATGTGATCTGATGCATACTGTATACATAATAAATAAATCTTAAAAAAAAAAAAACTGAAAATGCTTGCTGGGCGTGGTGGCACACACCTTTAATCCCAGCACTCAGGGAGGCAGAGGCAGGCGGATCGCTGTGAGTTCAAGGCTAGCCTGGTCTACAAAGTGAGTCTAGGACAGCCAAGGCTACACAGAGAAACCCTGTCTTGAAAAACAAAAACAAAAAGCTGAAAATGCGCGTAGATCTTCATCTCCGTGCAGTGTGGACGTGAAGTAGGGGGTTCTTTTTGGAGAAAATACAAAGCACAAAACAGGATTTCTCTTTTCAGTAGTTTATGCAGCAAGTGACTTGTTCGAAACTGTTATGAGTGACATCGAGAGAAGTGACAAATGAATCCCAGCGCTCAGGAGACAGGCAGATGGAGCTCTGTGAGTTTGGGGCTAGCCTGGTGTACAGAGCGAGCCCTATGTCCAAAAACTTAACAACAACAACAACAAAAAGGCCTCAAAAGATGTAGAATACAAAGACTAGAAACAGCCAGCTAGCCAAGCAGCCTGAGCCTGAGGCAAACAAAAATTAAAATGTATTTCATTCTGGCACCAGGAAACAGGAGGATCAAGAGTTTGAGGCTAGGCTGGGCTAGGACCCTTATCTCAAAAAAGGGGGAAAAAATTAAAGGTCCTCCAAGGTGGCTCAGCAGGTAAAGGCACTTGATGTCGAGCCTGACCATCTGGCAATCTAAATTTAATGAAACGTTCTCATCCATGACATCTGCAGTGCAGCCGTGAGCTGCCAGGTCTGGCAGGCTGCGTGGTGAGGTCACGGAGCATATCTGGGAAGGAGCAGGGCTGGTTCATGACCTCCATGCTTGTCACTTTTCACTGAGGTGTGACTGACATCAGCATGTGTTCATTCCTTTTCTTTCCCTCTCTATCTTCTCCATCAAACAAGTCAGAACCTCATGATTTCAAGATGGCTGCAGTGACTCATTGTCTCCCATTTGCAAAAATAGTTCATAAGACAAACTACGAAGGCATGAAAATAATTCTGGCAGGTTCAGAGTGTGAACAAAGCCCAAAGTGCTTTTGTCTCCACACTGTCTCAGCAGCCGTTAGCTCGCTCTCCCTGACCCTCTAAATGTCAGGGAAGGTTTCTGCCTCCCCTCACTGACATTCAGCACTTTGGCCTCTTCCCCTTTTCTTCAGATGTCATTGAAGCTGTCAGTACCATTGATGTGCAGGACAAAGAGGAGAGTCTCTGGCCTCGCCTGTCTGTCTTCTCCTCTGTGGCACCTGGAATCCTCCACGGGGCGCGGCTCAGTGGCCTGAGGACTGTGGATGTGGAATCCCAGAAGATCACTTACAGCTCAGGTACTAACACAGTGCACCCCCTGCTGGCTGCTCCAACCAGCTCTGTCCTTCCTCCAGAGTCCCTAGTGAGACCTCGCTCAAGCCTTTGTGCCAGGTGCTGGGGAAACATGGGCCGTGTACAAACCCTGGCCCAGCACCTGCCAGAGAGCAGACTGGCAAGGTGAAAGGTGTAAACATGATTCATTCTGCCTGGGCTTGGCGCTGCCATGTTGCCAGACCCATCTGACTCCAGCACCTTTTCTTCTGTGCCCTCTGTCTTGTAGGTACAAGTGACAGTGAGCCATTGAGCAGCCTTCAAGTCCTGGATGCAGACACCTTTGCTTTCTGTGGCACCTCAGGTCGGCTGGGGCTTGTGGACACCCGCCAGAAGTGGGCACCATTGGAGACTGTCAGCCCCAGCCCTGGCTCAGGTGGAGAGCGATGGTGTGCAGAGGTTAGGGATGGGGGCCAAGGCCCTGCACCCTGCATCGCCAGCCTTGGCTCTCATGGGAAGCTCTGCCTCTTTGACTCCCGGACTCTCTGTCAGCCTGTGAGCTCAGTCCAATGCCCAGTATCCAGATCCAGTCCTGACCCAGAGCTGCTGCGGGTGACCTGGGCTCCAGGCCTGGATAACTGCGTGGCTATTTCAGGTACTGGCGAGAAGCTGTTACTCCACTGCTCTCTCCCAGGGATGGCAGGTGCTTGGGAAAGGACTGCAGCCCTGTAGTAAACCTGGCTGCAGAAGGTCAGGCTGCCTACTGGAATGCCACTTTGGTCTCTAGTCTGCTCAAAGTCCGTCACCTCCCACCGTGGCTACTGAATTTGCAGCTATTGGCAGTGGCCCTTGCAAGTCTAGGTGTGTTCAGGTGTGTTGAGAGACTTGTAGACAGTAAGATCTGGAACAGCCAGAGGCTGCACCAGACAGCAGCTCTGTGAGCTGCTTGTTGCTTGTATTAGCTGTAGCCACGACAGCAGGCTCCCAAAGCTTGGGAATTCTCACTGTGAGGCCGTGCATGTTCAGTGGGACACTCATCTAGGGGCCAGTGAGAAAGATCTGTTGCAAGCACAAAAGGGGGCATTTCGGGATCCGGAAAGAGCAGAAGAAACATTGTGCCAGAGAGAACAGGAAGACAGCAGGGTGGGAGAGGGACAGATGGACAGGAGGCATGGTGCTCTCTCAAGAGGAGATGAGACTGTCCGCCAAGGACCAGAGGGGGAGGGAGTGGAATCTGGAGCAACTTAAAAAGATTTGAAGGTTTCTTCTGCCTCTGTTTCCAGTGAAGATAACTGTTATGAGGACTAAAGATGACACATGCTGAAGTTGGGGCATAGCTCACTTGTAAGCAGGAGGCCTGAGTTTGATTCCCAGAACCCATGTAGAAAAGCTGGGTGTTCGGGCTGGAGAGATGGCTCAGAGGTTAAGGACACTGACTCCTCTAGAGGTCCTGAGTTCAGTTCCCAGCAACCACATGGTGGGTCACAACCATCTATAATGTGATCTGATGCCTTCTGGCCTTCAGGTGTACATGTAGGCAGAGCACTGTATACATAATAAATACATCTTTTTTTTTAAAAAAGCTGAGTGTTCTACACAGAGAAACCCTGTCTTGAAAAACCAGTATGTGGCCGGGCATGGTGGCCCACACCTTTAATCCCTGCATTCAGGAGGCAAAGGTTGGTGGATCTCTGAGTTCGAGGCCAGGATAGCCAAGGCTACACAGAGAAATCCTGACTCAAAAAACCAAAAAAGAAAGGAAGAAAAACCAATATATAAATATGTATAAACAGGTAGAGTGAGTGTGTGTGCTCCTGGCCAACCAGGGCTACATAGTGAGAGTCTGTCTCACAGAGAGAGGGGCAGTCTTGGGGAAGAATGCTCAACGTAGTGGTCTGTGCTTATAATTCCAGCACCAGGGAGGCAGAAACAGGCAGGACTCATTGGCCTGCAGGCCTAAGTTGCACTGTGCCTGAAAAATGACACCTGAGGGTTACGTCCTTGACCGCCACAGGAATACACACACAACAGGCATCCACCTCAGGCCTTCATCACACAGTATCACACCTCTCTTTTCTGTGTTCTTCTCCAGGCTTCGACGGGACAGTGCAGATCTATAATGTCACATCGTGGGATGGGAAGAGAACCCAAGCGGATCCCCTTTTCACTCACAAAGGCCACATCTTCCTGGATGGGAATGAGGCTGACTCCGCTCCCCTGGTCACCACCCACACCTGGCACCCTTGCAAACCCAGGACTTTGTTATCAGCAGCAAATGATGCCTCTCTGCATGTGTGGGACTGGGTGGACCTCCAGGCCTCTTGTTGACAGCTTCGGTTCCCTCATGGGCCTCTGAGAAGAGGAGTGGCTTGAGTGGCTGCTGCAGGACTCTGAGTGACCACAGGTCTACCACAGCTGTTGGCTTCAGGCAGGTTAGCATGCCCTTCTGGTCCCTTTTTCTGATCTGTAAATTAGGGTGGTAGTAACTACTACCTAGGGCTGTGGGGAACGTCACAAGTAAAGTATCTGAGAATAGTTGGTCAGGCACATGGTATAACAGGGCTAGAAGCGACTGTTGGCTCTAGGAGCCTTGCCTTTCTAAGTGTAAAATGGCAGCACTGTGTCCCTGACTTCACAGCATCATGGTGAGAATCAGGAGAGCTGGAGTGTGATGTGGGTGTGAGCTTTTTCACAGAAGGAAGCAATGTCTTAGGGCCAATAAACATTGAAAAAAAATGCCAGGAACAAGAAAAGAGCGATTTTTTTTTTTTTTTTTTACTTAGTTTTTTCTACTTGGGATTAAGCCCAGCCTGCTCTACTGAGTTAGTCCGAGCTGCCTTTTCCCCCCACCCCCCCCCCAGCTGCTTTCTATTTATTTATTTATTTATTTATTCATTTATTTATTGGTTTTTTGAGACAGGGTTTCTCTGTGTAGTCTTGGCTGTCCTGGCTCGCTTTGATCTCACAGTGATCTGCCTGCCTCTGCCTCTCAAGTGTTGAGATTAAAGGCATGAGCCACCACACCAAGCTGCATTTTTTTTTTTTTTTAAGTTTTTTCTTGTGTGTGTGTGTGTGTGTGTGTGTGTGTGTGTGTGTACACACAAGGTGGCAAGATGGGTTCTTTGCTTGACTAAAGGATACATACTGCTTTCTGCACACATGTCCTCTGCCTGCTGACCGGAGTAAGCGCTGCCTTCCTCACTGTTGGATAAGGCTCCCATCCTTATGACCTTACTTTACCTTAATTGCTAGTCTCCCAACTCCAAATATAGTCACACTGGGGGTTGGGGCTTCAGGGTATGAGTGATGAAGGAGTACAGACTTATTCCACAGCACGTAGAAAATATTTGGTGATAAGAAAAATCTAACAATTTTTAAAAGAAAAATTTATTTATTTGTATTGTACTTATTATTTTTGAGATACAGACTCATTGTGTGAAGGCTCTGGGTGACCTGAAGGAGCCAGCCTGCTGAGGCCATTCCTTCCCAGGAGCCGCAGACAGCTGTAGATTCTCTCCCCTTTAATACAAGGCTGAGAGCACAGGGGCTCCGCCCTCCTCCCTCGGCTTCCTGAACACAGGACCAGCATGGAAGGAATTCTTGGATATAATAGCAGTGGGGTTGATAGAGGCTGGCTTTGGAGAGTTTTGAGAATTGCAGTTCACAATGTAATGGTCATGCCCAGTATCTCTGAAGCTTGCTCAGTCATCCCTGCCCCTGCTGAAGCTCATCTTCAGCTCTCTTCCCTCTCTGTGCTCAGTGCTGTCATTGATAGCTTGAAATTGGCCTTGGTGGGAGTATTTGTGTCTCAGAAGCTGGCAGATGTTACAAAGCAGGGCTCGTTTCCCCCGGAGACCAGGGTTACCAGCAGCCGCTGGCTGAGCTATAGTATTTCACTAAGTGAATGCAGAGAGTAATTTAGGAGCATTGATGTGTGCTTTGCTGAAAGCTGTCAGTCGGGGTCTGACGGGAAGACCAAGCCCACACCGGGTAATCTAGTGCAAGCTTAATGGTGCAGAGGAAGCAAGGGAAGGCGAGGCTTGCACAGGTCAGCCGCTGCAGGAGGTCTTGAGGCAGAGGCCTCCAGGTAGGAACTGCAGTTTGTCCTGTCTGGCCAGAGCCTACATGATGGAGCAGAGGCTGCCTCAGGATCACAAAGTCCCCAGAGAAGATGACCGACTCCTACAGAAAGTGCAGTGGCAGGATTCAGAGGAAAATTCCATAGAAATACAAAGTTCCCTTCATAAGAACTGTGTGAGCAAAGGAGCCTCAACGCCGCTGATGGTGGTGGTGATGGGGCCTTGAAGGGGGAAAGCACTGGCAGGAGGTGAACACCGGGACTGAGGCACACAGAAGCAGAGCAGGAGCTTCCTTCCCTTCAGGATGTTAGAATTAGGACAGTGCCTGTAGATAGCTCAGCGGGAGCCAGAGAAGAAAGGGAGCTTCTGACTCTTAGAGGCGTCTGTCTGGAAAGCACTGACAAAGGCTGGCTGGAATTCAGTGTTGCCCTTGGTCTAGGGAAGAGAATGAGGGCTAGGCATGCTCACAGCTGCAGGTGGGAGGGAGGCTGTAAGGCTACAGCATGCTTTCTTGTCAGCATTGTCCCACAGAGAGCGGCGAGGGGGAGTGGCTGGATTTGGGGGAATGAGAAAGAGGAAGCTGTGGAAAAGTGATGCTACAAACATTCCTGAATGCCACGTGCTACGCTAGGTGCTAGGACGAGACACTGACCTGAGTAACATAGAGCCTCGCTCAGAGAAGGGACAGACGTGCTGACTGCCTGGGGTGAGAGAGCGGGTTCACACAGGGAAGGTGTTCAGAAAGAGGCGCCCTCAGTGCGAAAGACACAGCCCCAACCCTAGGTATGGATGGAGCTGGGAATACAACTGAGAAAACAGGCTTGGGGCCTATCAGTGGTGCTTGTCCTGTGCCAACGAGCGACGTGTGCATGGGAATTGAGAGTGGAATTGAGTCCACTTAGGCTAAGTGGAGCCCAGGAAGTGAACTAATCCAAAGGGCAAATATAGCCGGGTGTGGTAGTACACACCTTTAATCCCAGCACTCAGGGAGGCAGAGGCAATCGGATCTCGGTGAGTTCGAGGCCAGCATGGTCTACAAAGTGAGTCCAGGACAGCCAAAGCTACACAGAGAAACCCTGTCTCAACCAACAAAAACAGCATTCTGGGACTGGCAGTGACAGCTGCATAGCTGGTGTGTGCTACAGCACTGACCTGTACGCTGAAGAGCAGAGACATGCTTGCTTTGGGTCTCCTTTCGAAAGTGGATGCCAGGACCCTGTGCCTTATAGGCCTCTCCCTGGAGCCCCCTACATGGCCCCTGCCATCCTGATCAGCTGGATACAGTAAACCTGCCTCCTTGATTCATAAAATAAATCCGCTGAGTTTCCAGGATACTGGCATCTCCATCAGAGTGCACAGCACACCTGATCCCAGGCTTTTGAATGTGCGTTTGCACCTCTTGTGTCTTCATTCCCCATGAGGTTATAGCCAAAGGTCACAGCAGGGAAAAACACTCAAGACAACCTTGGGTGGGTAGGGTATGGAATCTTCTGTTCCCAAGAACCCAGCAGATGTTATCAGAAAGATCTGGCTTTTCTGGTCTTTACCGTGAGAACTATTTAAGTATTGCTGGATGTCTACCAAAGAATTCCTCATTAGAAGGGTGAGATGGGGCTGGAGAGATGGCTCAGGGATTGAGACTCTTGATGCTCCTGGAGAAGACCGGAAGCCTGGTTCCCAGCACCCACACCTGCCTGCAGCTCCAGGGGATCCCATCGCCCTCTGCTGGCGTCTGCAGGCACCGTTGCATACATGTGCAAACACGTACACATACACAAATTTGTTTTGGGGTTTTTTTTTTTAAACAGTTTCTCTGTGTAGTCCTGGGCTTGCTTTGTAGACCAGGCTGGCCTTGAACTCACAGCAGTTTGCCTGCCTCTGCCTCTTGAGCGCTGGGATTAAAGGTGTGCACCACCATGCCCAACAACGTAAATAATTTTTGAAAAATCTTTAAAAGACATTTTAAAACAGCTTGTGCCATTTTTTTTTTCCTGGCATTGGAAGAAACAACATTTCCAATTTCTGGTTTCAGGGCTATTACTTTGAAAATGATCTCTAACAACAGGTGCTCTTAAGTCTCTGAGGTTGCAAATAGACATTCTTTGAAAGGACTGGACGGGAAAGAGGAAACTGAGCAGAGCCAAGGCTCGGGGAATGACAGGTGTTAAATAGACAGGTGCTTCTGTCAGCACTTCCCATGTGTAAGGCACTAAGTTCCAGAAGGGTGCAGGTGTGATGCTTTCAAACGTGGCCAAGTGTGGTAGTGCTCGCCTTTGATCCCAGCAGGGGGTCTCTGTGTGGTCTACACACTGGGGGCCAGGCCAGCTAGGTCTACAGAGAGGCCCTATCAGCAGGGGGTCTCTGTGTGGTCTACACACTGGGGGCCAGGCCAGCTAGGTCTACAGAGAGGCCCTATCAGCAGGGGGTCTCTGTGTGGTCCACACACTGGGGCCAGGCCAGCTAGGTCTACAGAGAGGCCCTATCAGCAGGGGGTCTCTGTGTGGTCTACACACTGGGGCCAGGCCAGCTAGGTCTACAGTGAGGCCCTATCAGCAGGGGGTCTCTGTGTGGTCTACACACTGGGGCCAGGCCAGCTAGGTCTACAGTGAGGCCCTATCTCAAAATACAAAGCAGTATGAAGACACTTTTTAACCCAATTCATGTGTCATGTATGTGTGTGTGTGTGTGTGTGTGTGTGTGTGTGTGTGTGTGTGTGTGTGTGTTACAAATACCAAAGCACACATGTGGAGGTCAGACAACACCTTGAGTGTTGTTCCGTATCTTCCACTTTGTTTGAGGCAGGCTCTCTGCTGGTTCCCCACTGAACCATCTCGCCAGCTCTTTAAAAAAAATAAAAATAAAAATGGGTCTTGAGCTGGGTGTCATGGCAAATACCTGTAATCCCGACACTCAGGGAAGCAGAGGCAGGTGGACCTCTGTGAGTTCAAGGCCAGCCTGGTCTACAAAGGGAGTCCAGGACTCTTTCCGCTAGCTAACCACGCTACATCCTCATGTGACACTCGATGCTTAGCAGGGATCAGAAGCTCAATTAGACAGCCCAATGTCAGAGAACCCAGTAGGTAGAGCCGAAAGCCCGAGACTCAGCACACAGGACATTTTACAAAAGCCTCCATAGTGGCCAGACAGCAGCGTTAACCAATAAAATAGAAGGAAGGTGCAGAGGGAGCTGCGGTGGCAGCCGGGTGAAGGCTCCTCACTCTGGGCGCTGGGCGCTGGGCGCTGGGAGGGGGGGGGCGGGGGCTCTCAGAGTGTCACTCACAGCAGGGGGCAGAGGTTATTCTTACCTAGTGTACAGGTAAATAACTCAGTGTGAAGCTCAAAGTCCAGTTAACATTTTCTACCATGTAAGGCGTGGTCGGTCACAGGCCTGGTGCCAGTCATGTGAAGCTGCCACACATAGCCCACTTCTTCCTTTCCTTCGCGCTCAGGCCTGGCTGATTCAAAGAGTATACTTGACACTAACTCACCAACAGCCAGCAGAGGGGCAAGGACTAGGGCAGAACTGTGCTGTGGTGGGAAAAGCAGAGTAGAGCGATCCTGCTTGAGTACGGTCGGCGGAGAGAATCTTTCCGGGTGCTGCGCTGAGCAACCCAGCTTCCTGCACGGCAGTGTGCTTTGTGCCACATGCAGGTGTGTTCCAAGTTAGTGCTGTGGGAATACTGCAGAGAGGCTGGGAGAGCCCAGAAGGGAAAGGATTGGGGGGGGGGCTTCAAGGAAATGGGGCAGGAAGGCACTGTCACACTTAATATTATGTGAGTTTTTAAGGCTGCAATGGGTACCTTATCTGTAATATTCTCTCTCAAGCGCGCGCTTTTCGAGACAGGGTTTCCCTATGCAGCCGTGGCTGTCCTAGTCTCGCTTTGTAGACCAGGCTAGCCTCGAACTCACAGCAATCCCCCTGCCTCTGCCCCCTGAGTGCTGGGATTAAAGGCGTGCGCCATCACGCCCGGCTCTTAATCTCAGCACTCAGGAAGAGGCAGGATAGTGGAGAGTTCTGGCCAGCCTGGGCTACACAGTAAGACCTATTGGGTGTGTTTTTTATTTTTGGTGTTAAGGACCAAACCCTGTGGCTCCCAGTGCCAGCCGCATGCTCTGTTTCTGGGCTCTAACCCTAGTCCCTGTTACCTACTCAAGACAGCTAAGCTGTGACTGCACACAGCAAGAGCAGCCCACGGAGAGGATGACAGGAGGGCCCAGTAATGAGACTGGCTTTGGAGATGTCTCTCTCTCTCCTCTCTGCTCTTCAGATCAGCGGCTTACGTAGAAACCCAGGCCGTCACACAGTAAACTAGCTTCCAAACCAGCCCAAGAGTCTCAGAGTTGCCATAGGGACCAAACACTGGTGGGACAAAGGCCTAGCCAGGAGAGTTTGGGGCTCTCGTTTTATATCACCAAGCTATGTAGGACTGGGCAAATTGTCCACTGGAGTGACACCTTTCACTCAGTAGCTTCTCCCACAGCTGTTTCAGGCAGATGCTAAACTCAGAGTTGAGACTCCACGGAGGGGTGAGCAGTGGAGAGGAAGCCCAGGGACAAGTGGACTCTGGGCCACAGCCTCTGCTCACATAACCACAGGGGTGCAGACCTAGACTACAAGGGGCTCAGGTAAGACATGTGGAAAACCAAAGGGAATGAATTGCTGCTCCCCTCACTCACGAAATCTTACACCCACTTCCTCCATGGGTTTGGGAAATTTTTTCAGAAGAAAATGATCTGGAAAAAAAAAACAGGGTTGGAGATATGGCTCAGAGGTTAAGAGCATTGGCTGCTCTAACAAAGGTCCTGAGTTCAAGTCCCAGAAACCACATGGTGGCTCACAACCATCTATAATGAGATCTGGTGCCCTCTTCTTGTGGGCAGGCACACATGCAGGCAGAGCACTGCATATGTAATAAAATCTTTAAAAAAAAAAAAAAAAAATTCTGAAAAAGCCAACTAGAGCCCTCCATGTGAAAATCTCCATGAGAGGCAGTGGGTGGAACAAAGCAGCTGTGCCCTGCGGAGCTCCCTAGTTAGGAGGCAGCCACCCCTGCCCAGTTAAGGGTAAAGGGCCAGGAAGGGGATGATTTGTCACTTGCAAGAACTAATCCATTACAATTGTGACCATCCCACTACAGTGAGGAAGAGGGATTATAAAGTAGCTAATGTACCCTTTTTAAAACAGTATCTATGTTCATTCATTTGTTCTTATTAGTGTGTCTTGTGCTTTGTTTGTTTGTTTGTTTTTTTTTTTTATACTTTTTAAAATGTATATGGGTGGGGGATAGGGAGTAAGTGCAGTGATACAGACGTCAAGTCTGAGGACAACTTCTAGGAGCCAGCTTTCCTCCTTCACTATATAGGCCCCAGGCATTGAACTGAGGTGGCCAGGCTTGGTGGCCACCTCCTTTGCCCACTGAGCCTTCTTGTCTGCCTGAACTCACAGGGATCCATCTGCCTCTGCCTCCTGAGTGCTGGGGATTCAAGGTGTGCACCACCACCGCACAGCCACCGTGCCCAAGCTCATGGCTTTAATAATACATTTGAATGCCCAGTGTGAGAAGCTAAGTCTGTAAATCTGAGGCCTGCCTGGGCTATCCTCCCAAACCTTGCCTCATCTAAACAAAAGTAAAGATAAAAATTTAAAAGAAGCTAATACAGGGAAGCTAAGGGACCACAGGATTAACTGGGCCTAGTAACGTACTTAGCACCCCCACACCCCCATCCCAAGCCTCCAGTCTGTCCCTAGAGTGAGGCTAATTCCCTCAGAGAGTTGCCAGTGAGTAAGAGAGTAGTATGGCGGCCCTGTCACTGCTCTGCACCTTTGGATTATATTATAAAGTATTATGGTGTCGTGAACCATAAATGTAACCCGAAGGAGAATTCTGTGGAGAAGTCATCTCATTATGACTTGACTCAACTGTAAACTAGTAAAAGCAGAACTGTGCAACACAAGTTTGTCCAGAACCAGGTCTGATGAGCTTCCCACGCCCTCCCACACCGTATGTGTCAGACGGTGCAAAGTGGCACGTCTGGGTGCCGGTGCTCAGTTGTCTCTGGGTCTGGATGCTGGTTGCTGAAGGGGATGCAGCAGTTAAAGCCTCAGGATGTAGTGCTGTGTATGTATGGGTCGAGGTGTGAGCGCAGCTGGGCATGGTGGCACACAAAACTGTGCTCCTGGTGGGTGCTTGGGAAGCAGAGGCAGGAGGATCAATCACTGTAACCCGAGCCCAGCCCAGTTCACACAACACAGGGCTCCAGGCCAGCCACAGCTGCAGAGCAAGACCTTTCTGTGATGGTGATTTGGTTGACAACTTGACTACATCTGGAATGTAGTCCAAAAAGAGTGGGCACACCTGTGAGGGGTTTTTGCTTAATTAAATCACTTAAAGTGAGAAAATCCGCTTCTAATCTGGATCTTTGAGGTGGGAAGAAAAACCTTAAATATGAGTCACACCTTCTGCTGGCAGCCTGTGAAAGAATACGGAAGAAAGAAGCGTCTCTCTTCCCTCCCTGCTCTCTCCCTGTTAGCAAATCCATTCCTTCACCGGCATTAGAGCCACCTTTTCAGGATTCCAGCATGTTCTGAAGACCACTTGAGACATCCAGCCTCAAACACTGGACAGCTGGACGTTCATAAGCAACCATTGTTGGATTAGCTGGACCACAGCCTGTAAGTCATCCTACTAAATGGCACTCTTTAGCACCCTCTTCTGGCCTCCTTAAGCAACAGTGCGCGAGCACGTGCACGCGTGCGCGCGCGCGCGCACACACACACACACACACACACACACACACACACACACACACACACACACACACGCACGCTGGAGAGATGGCTCAGTAGTTAAGGGAACTTGATGCTCTTCCAGAGGACCTATGTTGGATTCCTAGCATTTCATGGAATGCTCACAAATCTCCCTAACTACGGTTCAAGGGAATCTGACACTCTCTTCTGTCCTCAGTGGGCACTGCATACACATGGTGCACAGACATACATGCAGAGGAAACATTTATACACATAAAATAAAATGAAATAATCTAAAGAAAGAAAGAAACATTCAAAATAAATACCTGGTTTCCAACTGCCTTTTGACTATATGTGACATTTTAAAAACATTAGTTGTATCATTGGTATGTTGGTTGATTTCTACAAATATTGTCAGCTGTGTAATTTATACAGGTAAATATTGAGAGGGCATGGAGGTGATAATTATCTTATCAAAGGAACCCAATCCATTTTCTAAGCCAAAATTTGAGTTTCATCTGCCTCCTGAGTTTATGTATCTATGAAGTGAGCCAACTTAAGTCTATAGAGTTAGTATCACACACTGAGCTGGATCCTAGAACGAGTCTGTAATCTCAGGACAGATATTATCATAAATTATAATACAACTCTGAGGTGCCTATGTTGGCGCTTGCAAAATGAAGTCATGAGGTGCAGAAGCTCAAGATCATCCTTAGCTCCATACAGAGTTTAAGACCAGCATGGGCTACCCAAGAAAATGTCAGCTGGGGAACTCCTCTAGCTATGCTCCCTGTCTGTGGCACACAGCTCCCGCTTCTTCCTGGATAGATTCAGATATCTGTTGACACCTAACAGGACTTTGTAGTTTTCCCTGACACCCAGCACAGTGACGGTACAGAGCGTTCAATGAATGTTTACAAATAAGCAAAGGGACAGAATCAGTGATTGGTCTAACAACCTACTTGCTTTCAGCCTACCACCATCACTGCTAAGAGCTTCCCCATTAGCAAGCACGGTGGCGCAGGCCTGTAATCCCAGCACTCAGGAAGGCAGGGCAGGTGATCCCTGTGAGTCTGAGGACAGCCTGGTCTACAGAGTGAGTCCAGGACAGCCAGGGAAAGCCTGGCTGGGGGGTGGGGCAGTGGATAAGACTTAACTCCCATGGAAACCCAGGCACGTAATTCCAACAACCAAGAGTCCAAGGCAGGAGGCTTACAAGTTCTAGGCCAGTATGAACTAGCTAGTTCAACCATATGTTTTTAAAGGTAGAGGAGGAGAAGAATGGGACTCTATCTGGCAATATTCAACACCCATTTAAAAAATGCCCCTGCCAAGCATAACCCTCATGTAGGAGGGGAGGGTTCCCATTTCCCAGGGTGTTCCTTTTCCTCATCACGACTCCCTTCTCCAGTTAGCATTCCTGGCTCCACTTTTCATAGGTTGGGATCCTAAGAACTAAGGTCAAGTGTGGATCTGCCAGACAAACTCCTAATTCAGACCAAACCTCACAAGGGGATTTTCTGCCTTCCTTCTCTCCCTCCTATCATTTTTTTAAGGATTTATTTATGTGTATGGGTGTTTTTGCCTGCATGTATGTATGTACACTATGTGTGTGTAGTGCCCATGGAGGTCAGAAGAGGGGAAAACTGACACTTCCTTAAAAAGAATATCCTTGGTATACAAAACCTGCAGGGCAGAATCTAGATGCACATACATAACATTAAAAATATGCGGCTGGATCAGGAGACAGAGGCAGGAGGATCACTGTGAGTTCGAGACCAGCCTGGTCTACAAAGTGAGTCCAGGACAGCTAAGGCTACACACAGAGAAGCCCTGTTACAAAAAAAAAAAAAAAAAAAAAAAAAAAAATATGTGGCTGGAGAGAGCTCAGTTGGTAAGTACATGCTGTGAACATGGGAGGGTCTCAGTTCAGTCCCCAGCACCAGCGCCAACAGCAACATGCTTATAACCCCAGTACTAGAAAGGCAGTTCTGGGAGTTATCTAGCCAGGAGCTTAGTTTAAGCAGAGAAGCTCAGATCCCAGTGAGAGATTCTGTCTCAGAAAACCAAGGTGGACAGTGCCTTAGGGATGACACTGGAGGTTAACCAGTGGCCTGCACAAGTACCTGCACACACATCAATATACACTCAAACAAATAAAATGAAAGATGTAAAGGGCCAAGAATGTGCAATGGCCTGTCATGCATGATGCTTTGAATTCAACTCCCCAGCATTGCATAAACTGGGCAGAGTGGCACATACTGGTAATCCCAGCACTCAGGAGGTAAAGGCAGGAGGATCAGAAGTTGAAAGTCATCCTCAAATACATTGTAAATTCAAGGCCAGCCTGAGCTATATTGGATTCTGTGTGTGCACGGGTATGCGTGTGTGTGTGTGTGTGTGTGTGTGTGTAAAATATGAACAAGGAGCAAACAAGTACACAAAGTGATTTAGAAATGTATGTATGCACTGAGCAGAGAGGTGGCACACACCTGTAATCCCAGCACTCGGGAGGCAGAGGTAGGTAGGTGATCACTGTGAGTTCGAGTCCAGTCTAGACTACAAAGTAAGTCCAGAACAGCCAAGGCCACACAGATAAACCCTGTCTCAGGGAGAAAAAAAAAAAGCAGCACACAGGACTGTTTCACCCTGAAGGCACAGAAGCTACCAGACAGCTGGAGGTCAGAGGCATCAAGCTCCAAACACAGAACTGTATGTGTGCACTCGTGCTCCCCATCCAGCCAACTTAACAACTTAACATAGGACTGTATGCAGAAACCAAAGCAGGCACACACATCTAAGCCGAGCCCTTTCCTGGCAGCCACTGCCCTTCTTACCAATGAAGACACTGGGGCATCCGTTCTACACCACACTTCCCCAGACTCTGCTCTCAACACTTTCTGAAACTAGAAAAGGGCGTTGTCTTCATACAGATGATTCACAACTGCAGAAGATCTATGACCTGACGCCAAGGTTGGCAAGGGTGGCACACAGGGAGGGGAGCCTGGGGTGAAGGCACTTTATCGGGACAAGGTGACAGCAAAACAAGCAGAGGCACACAAACAGTGCTTAGTGTTGGGGGCTCAGCCTGGGCTGCAGACCCAGGTCGTCATGTGTGGAGAAGTATTTCCCCATTTCAACAGAACCGGCGCTCAGAGGAATATAAAGAGGGGGCCTATCAAATAGTGAAATGTCACAGAAAAGACCCAACTTCCAACCTTCCGCTCCTGTACTCCATCCTTGAGCTGCACGAGACTCTAGTAATGCAACAGTGTCCTAGAAATGAGGACAAACAGGGCATGGTTCTGGCAAAAACTCACAAAGAGTAGGAAAAACGGATCTTTTAAAGGGGCAACATCAGGGGCACTGTGGGGTCCTCCCTTCAGTCAGCTCCAGCGCCCTCCCATTCCTGCCACTTCAATAAAGCTTCTCTTTGAGGTGAGTCCTCTGGTGTGTGATAAAGTTGGAGCTGTTGCTGAAGCCTTTGCCGCACTCGGGGCATCTGTAGGGCTTCTCGCCTGTGTGGGTCCGCTGGTGTATTATGAGAACCGAATTCCAGCTGAAGCCCTTCCCACACTCAGGACACCGGTAAGGCTTGTCTCCCAGGTGGGCTCTCCGGTGCATCACCAGAATGGAGCCCCGGCTGAAGCTCTTGCCGCACATGAGGCATTTGTAGGGCTTCTCGCCCGTGTGGGTCCGCTGGTGCACCACCAGCTGCGAGCGCTGGCTGAAGCATTTCCCACACTGGCCGCACTTGTACGGCTTCTCCCCGGTGTGGATCCTCTGGTGCTTGATGAGGTTGGAGCTCCAGCTGAAGCTCTCGCCGCATGTCAGGCACTCGTAGGGCTTCTCCCCCGTGTGCATGCCCTGGTGTGCGATCAGGCTGGAGCTCTGGCTGAAGCTCTTCCCGCACACCCCGCACTTGTAGGGCTTCTCCACCATGTGGGTGCGCCGGTGAGTGGCCAGGTTGGAGCTGCGGCTGAAGCTCTTGCCGCACTCGCCGCACTGGTACGGCTTCTCGCCCGTGTGCGTTCTCCGGTGCGTAATGAGCGCTGAGCTCTGGCTGAACTTCTGCCCGCACTCCGTGCATTTGTACGGTTTCTCTCCCGTGTGGATTCTCTGGTGTCTGATCAGGTTGGAGTTGTAACTGAAGCTTTCGCCGCACTCCTTACACGCGTAGGGTTTTTCTCCAGTGTGAATTCCCTGGTGAGTATTAAGGCTGGAGCGGTTGCCAAAGCTCTTTCCACACTCCGGGCAGGAGTACGGCTTCTCACCTGTGTGCGTGCGCTGATGAGCGATGAGGTTGGGGCTCCTGCTAAAGCTCTTGCCACACTCGGCACACTGGAAAGGCTTCTCCCCTGTGTGGATCCTCTGGTGGGTGATGAGGTTCGCACTCCGGCTAAAGCTCTTCCCGCAGTCCCTGCATTTGTAAGGTTTCTCTCCTGTGTGAGTCGTTTGGTGCCTACTAAAATTTGAACCATCGCTAAAGCTTTTCCCACATTCATCACATTTGTAGTATTTCTCTCCTGTGTGGGTCCGTTCGTGGGTGATGAGGTGGGATTTCCGGCTAAAAGTTTTCCCACACTGGGGACATTCATAAGGCTTCTCCCCCAGGTAGGTGCCCTGCAGGCCTATTAGCTGGCCGACTTCCCTTCCCTCAGATGGCACCTCCCTGTGGTCCTCACTTGGGGCATTTCCGTGGGCGCCCCCGGAGCCACAGTCTCTCTCAAAGTCACTCTCCCCATCGGACTGCCGACCACCCTCTCCTCCAGGCATGTTCACCAACATCTCACGTGATCCCACATCCTCAAACATGTCTTGATTTGAATTCTCCCCATTCTCACTCTGCATCTCAAAATCTGAAATAAAGAAAAACAGAGAATGTCCTCTCAATTCCCCATTGTGATGAGAAGAGGAAACGGAAAAAAGAAAGTTAAAGCAGGTGGCCAGCAGGGTGGCTCGAGGGTGCCTGCCACCAAATCTGATGGCCCAAGTTTCATCCTTAGGACACATATGGTAGAAGGAGAGAACCAACTTCAGCAAGTTGTATACACA
Organism: Acomys russatus; assembly: GCF_903995435.1. Lineage (NCBI taxonomy): Eukaryota > Metazoa > Chordata > Mammalia > Rodentia > Muridae > Acomys > Acomys russatus. Next base: position 35,826,171 of record NC_067143.1, on the reverse strand, counting down.
CACACACACACACACTGAAAATAAAGAGGACTGGAAGATGGCTTAGCTGGTCATGTGCTTGCTTGCAGGCACCAGGACCAACCTGACTCCCAGCTGTGGCGGTGTGTGCTTGTTACTTCAGTACTGAGGAAGCAGAGGCAGGCAAGTCCACCCAGACTGTTCTACACAGCAAACGCCAAGCCAGTGAGATTCTGTCTCAAAAAAAAAAAAAAAAAGAAGAAGAAGCTGGGCATGGTGGCATACACCTGTAATCCTAGCAGCTCAGGGAAGCAGAGGCAGGCGGATCTCTGTGAGAGCAAGGCCAGCCTGGTCTACAAATCAAGTCCAGGACAGCCAGAACTGTAAGAGAAACCTTGTCTCGAAAAACAAAACACAAACAAACAAAAAAGGGTATTATTTGTGGAATCGAGAGGATAAAATCTGCACCACTTGAGATCTGGTTTCTTACTGGCCTGGAGTTTGTTCACTTAGGCTAGGCTGCCTGGCCAGCAAGCCCCAGGGATCTGCCTGTCTCCTCCCTCCTCAGTGCTGGGATTGTAAGTATGCCTGGTCCCTTCCGCTTTTTGGTTGGTTTATTCATTTTGTTTTTTCAAGACAAGGTCTCACCTGGCCCCTTTTTAAAAAATAAATGTGTGTGTGTGTGTGTGTGTGTGTGTGTGTGTGTGTGTGTGTGTGTGTGTAGGCCTGCACATAACATGGTCCATGTATAAAAGTCAGAAGGCAACTTTCAGGGTTCGGTCCTCACCTTCCACCATCTTGAGGCATGGTTTCTCATGTCTGCTGCACTGAATACTCCAGGCTAACTGGCCTGTGACCCTCTGGGTGAGTCCCTGTCTCTGCTTCCCATTTGCCACAGCAGGGGTAGGGTGACAGATACAGGCCACTGCATTTGGCCTTTTCACATGGGTTCCAGGATCAAATGCAAGTCATCGATCTTGCTTTTACCTTACCCACCCATGCCTAAGTTAAAAAAAAAAAAGTCTAACTGAATCTACCTCCCAAGTATTGGGATTAAATGTGTGTATGCACACTTGGCTTCATGCAGGCTTTTTTTTTTCTTTCTAAGATAGTTTTTCTGTGTAGCCTTGGCTGTCCTGGACTTGATTTGTAGACCAGGCTGGCCTCAAACTCACAGAGATCCACCTGTCTCTGCTTCCTGAGTGCTGGGATTAAAGGTGTGGGCCACCACTGCCTGGCTTTTTTAATTGGGTGCTGCGATCAAACTCAGGTCCTCATTCGTGTTCAGCAAGCACGTCACTGACCTATCTCCCTGGTCCCTCGATGTTTTGATAGGCACACACTTTGTATTCTCTCAAGTTTCTTTTCCTATTGTTTCTTTTTCATTATAATTTCTTTGAAATCTATTTCTGTACAGTATCTCTATCCTTTTGTAGGATTCTATGTAAAAAAAATAAATCAATGATTTCTGTGAGTTTGAGGCCAGCCTGATCTAAAGATCCAGTTTCAAGTTGCACAGAGAAACTCTGTCTTTAGCTTAATTCTTTCCTTTTCTTTTCTTTTTTAAAGATTTATTATTTAGTGTTCTGCCTGCATTTACACCTGCAGGCCAGAAGGGGGCACCAGGTCTCATTAGATGGCGGTGAGCCCACCATGTGGTTGTTGGGAATTGAACTCAGGATCTTTGGAAGAGCAGCCAGTGCTCTTAACCTCTGAGCCACCTCTCCAGCCCAGCTTAATTATTTCTAAGACCAAACATCAGACCTCAGGGAGGAAGAGCAAAGGAGAATGTGAGGAAGAGACAGAGTGAGAGGTGAACAGTAAAAAGGGGCTTGGAAAGGGGAGAAGTGAAGACAAGAGAGGAAAAAAAATCATAGCGCTTAAAGCAAAAGGAGAAAAGCACGTGATATGTTGGAAACAAGCAAGTTCTAAAAGGATCCGAGAGCGTGAACGAAGCCTGGCGCGTTCTGGACACTGCACTGCAGCTCCGGCCCCCGGAAAAATTCTGACAGCTATCTAGAAGAGTGGCTATGCAGCTCCCGGGTAGATGTGAGGCCTTGGATTCTATCCCTGGCCCCAGCCTCTAAAAGAATGAAAAGAGCAGTGAGTCACAGGGAGGGGAAGAGACAGAAAAGACCTAACACTGAGGTTGGGGCAAGAAGGTGGGATGGAGGATACAGTAGTTGCTTCATCTGTAGCCTGGGGATCAAAAGACAATAGCAGACATGGAAGATCACTGCAGAGGAAGTTTTGAATAAACAAGATTGCTCTTGTCCAGACCAGTAGTTAAGGAGAGATAGGTAACAAAGCTCTGTGTGCTCCTCCATGCCAAGCCCTTTTGAGTTTCCTCTACCAGAGACCAGGATCTTCTGCACACTCACAAGCCCGCACCCTCAGAAGGCAGGGTCACACCCTGTATCCTGTCACAGCCACACGCATTCTCCCCTTAGCCGTCCTGGGAGTAGCAAACACTACTACTATCAGTAAGGTTCCATTTTATCTTTAGGATTTATTTATTATTTATACAGTGTTCTGCCTGCACATGAGCCAGCGGGACAGAAGAGGGCACCAGATCTCACTCTAGATGGTTACCAGCCACCATGTGTTTGCTGGGAATTGAACTCAGGACCCCTGGAAGAGCAACCGATGCTCTCAACCTCTGAGCCATCTCTCCAGCCCAGTAAGGTTCCATTTAAAAACATTTTTTAACCCAGGACAATGTCTCATGTAGTCCAGACTGGTCTGGAATTCACTGTATAGCCAAGGATGACCTTTAGCTTTTGACCATCCTGTCTATCTCCTAAATGCTGAGATTACAGGGACATATTTATATTTTTTAAGACAAGGTTTCTCTGTGTAGGCCTGGCTGTCCTGGACTCTCTTTGTACAACAGGCTGGCCTTGAACTCACAGGGACCTGCCTGCCTCTGCTTCCCTAAGTGCTTACCATACCTACCTACCTCTATGCAGAGCTTAATAGTTAGCCACGCTAACTGAGCTTTTAGTTATCTGTACAATAGTGTTCCTTGTTTTATTCATATGCTTCATTGGGCATAAGGTTGTATACATAATAAATATTATTAAAAAAAAAAAAAAAAAAGAATCAGAGTTACAAACACTTGGGAGCCACCTGGTATCAGTGCTAAACCAATCTCAGGTCCTCTAGACTAGCGAGTAGTATGCCCTCTTAACTGCTGACCCATCTCTTCAACCCTAAGAAGTGGAGTTTTAACTCAGTCCACCTCTCCAGAAGTGCTCACCTCCTTTTCTGCTTACAAAAATGAGTATGAGCTAGCCAGGTAGCATAGTTGGTAGAGCGCTTACCTAGCATGCACAAAGCCCTGGGTTTGATCTCCAAGACCCCATCAACCTAGCATGGGTGAAAAACCAGCACTCAAGAGGGAAGGCTCAGGAATCCATGGTGATCCTATAGACACACTGAGTTCAAGACCTGAACTACATGTGGCCCTGCCTTTAAAGGAGGAATGAGGGTACAAGATGGCTCAGCAGGTAGAGGCACTAGCTGCCAGGCCTAATGGCCTAATTTTGTTTCCCAGAACCCACCCACATGGTAGAAGGAGAGAAACAGCTCCCAAAAACTTTCCATATGTACACCATGAAATATGTGCTGCCTACACACACACACACACACACACACACACACGGGGGGGGGGGGGGGGGGGGGGAGAAAGAAGAGAAAGAAGAGAGAGGAGCTGGGATTGGTGGCGCATGCCTTATAACCAGCACTTGGGAAGCAGAGGCAGGCGGATCACTGTGAGTTGTAGGCCAGCCTGGACTACAAAGTGAGACCAGGACAGTCAAGGCTACACAGAGAAACCCTGTCTCGGAAAAAAAAAAGAGAGAGAGAGAGAGAGAGAGGAGAAGAGAGAGAGAGCATACACACAGAGAATATGTACATATGTGTTTATAGTTATTAAGGGAACAGTTTAGCTACACAGCAAACTTCAGATGGATAGCCTGCTGGCTGTTGCCACTGAACCCCTGAAGATGGTAAGGATGGTTGGAGAGCAAAGCTTGGTTCTTTGGCTCATCTGTTGGACAAGAACAGGAATGAATGTAATAACTCCTATTCCTCTCTAGTACAGGATAGGCTGCTCATTCTTCAAGGTGCATAAGAGCCACCCAGAGACCGAATTCAATGTGTATCTCCTTCAGTGGGGCTGGGGTAAGATTAACAGTGTGCATTTCTATCAAGCTCCCTGATGACATTAATGCCATCACTCCAAGGACTATCCTTGGAGTAAAAAGCTGCATTGTCATATAGGGTTAGATTTCAAGGCATTACAGAACCACCTAGGGAGCTCCAGAAACCTCTGCTTGGGAACTAGGGTACCACTCAATAGCAGAGCTCATGCTTAGCATACAGAAGCCTCTGGGTTCAGTATTGAGCGCCCCTGGCATGGACTCCAGGTCCTCAGGTGACTTCAACATATATGCCAAGCTCAGAAACCAGAGACCTGGCACAGTGGTTGTAAGACTAGAGCTTAAGCCAAGATCATTAGAGGGCTTGTAAGACCCCAAAGGGCTGGCCCCACCCTTACAGTTTCTCACCCATTGGCTCTGGAATGGATTTACATTTTTGTTTGGTTTCCCTGTGTAGACTTGGCTGTCCTGGACTCACTTTGTAGGCCAGGCTGACCTTGAAATCACAGAGATCCACCTGCCTCTGCCTCTGCTAGGATTATACGTGTGCACCATTGTGCCCGACTGGGATTTAGATTTTTAACAGGTTTGCTGCTGGTGGTCCAGGGGACAAACACTGCACTCTGCCCTTGAATCTGTGATCCTCCTGCCTCAGGCTTCCCAGTGTGAGGATTATTGGATGTGTGCTGGCCAGTGTGACCATGATCAGGAGTTTATCAATTTTTAGACTAATACTTCCCCTTTCCTTCCTGGGATATCGATCAGCACCATGGTTTGGAGTAATGGAAGCCCATGAAGGCAATGCATCTGTCAAGAGAGGGTCAGCTCGCCTTCCACTCTGGCCTAGAGTTGCCTGGGGCATGAGTTCACTGGCTCCTCCACCCAAAGGTTTTTCTCTGTCTCATCGTCTTTTTTTTTTTTTTTTTTTTTTTTGGTAACTTATTTTTATTTTATGTGCATTGGTGTTTTGCCTGTATCTATGTCTGTGTGCAGGTGTCCAATCTTGGAGTTACAGACAGTTGTGAGCTACCATGTGGGTGCTGGGAATTGAACCCAGGTCCTTTGGAAGAGCAGTTAGTACTCTTAACCACTGAGCCATCTCTCCAGTCCTCTGTCTCATCATCTTACAGAAAGATGGATGAACTCTAGAACAGCAATTAGAGCACTGCAGAGACAAACTGTCCCCATTTTATACCAAGCATTATTGGAGCCTAAATTAGGCCTTGAATTTGATAAATGCCTTCTTACTTCAGGTATGAAACACATGAACAGTTTAACTGTCAACTATTGGAATGTAAACTATTTGGGCAGTTTTGAGAGAAGGTGGGTGCTGGGCTTCACCCAGGGCCTCAAGTACACCAGGCAAAGGCACAGCTATTGAGCTTTCTCCCACAAAGGACCTCAACTTCCTATGTCGTTCAAGCTGGTCTCTAACTTACAACTGTCTTACTCCACTTCCTGAAAGCTAAGATTTCAGATGTGTGCCAGCAGTGGTGGTAAGCCACCTGATGTGGGTGCTGGAACAAAACTTAGAGCAATTATTAATAGTGCCTTTAACCACTGAGCCATCTCTCTAACAAAAGACATACTTTATTTTATTTTTAACTTATTTATTTATTTTGGTTTTTCCAGACAAGGTTTCTCTGTATAGCCATGGCTATCCTGGACTCGCTTTGTAAACCAGGCTAGCCTTGAACTCACAGCAATCCACCAGCCTCTGCCTCCTGAGTGCTGGGGTTAATAGCAGGCGCCACCACGCCAGGCTTAATTTATTTATTTTTATCTCATGTGCACTGATGTTTTGTATGTATGTGTGAGTACATATGAGGTGTATGTATGTCTGTGTGAGGGTATCAGACCCCCTAGAACCAGCTTTACAGACAGTGTGAGCTGCCATGTGGACCCTCTGAAAGAACAGAGCCTTTAACCGCTGAGCCATTTCTCCAACTCCTAAAAGGTAAATATTTTACAATCAGAATTTTTCTGGAAAACCTGAGTCTCATTCCCCCAAAGCATTCAGGGGTGAGGGGAATGACCCACAAACATTGTTTTTTACATCAATCATCTATAACCAGTTACAGAAGCTAAGTATTGTTTTGTATAAGTGGTCTTTTAACAGGTCTGTAGCGGACTGAACACAGCTATCAAAGAAGGGCAATGTAGTCAGTCTCATACAAACCCCAAATCACTTGAGAGATAGTCTCCGTCTTCCCAGGAGCACTAATGTCATCCTGGGAGACTGAATAATGAAATCTCAGAATAAAAGGCTGAGGAGATGGCTCTGCAGTTAAAGAGCACTTCCTGCTCCTGCAGAGGACCCATGTTTGGCTCAGCACCCACATGACAGCTCACAACCATCCGCAATTCCAGTCCCAGGGGATCTGCTGCCTTCTTTTGGCCTCTCTGGGCAATGGCATGCACATGGTGCACATACGTAAAGCTTCCCAATCTCATTTTCCATCAAGGAACACTGTTGCCCACGGCCAGAGCCAGCTCGTTAGCTTAAGAGGTTTTCACTGTCCTCTGCTACCAAAATGAATCTTCTAACTCAGACTTCCAACTCCAACCTTGTCTATTAAATAAGTGTTGTCTCACTCCTCTGGCTAGTCTAGATCACACCAGGTTAAGGGCTACCCAACACGTTTATACTTAAGACCACTCAGGGACCATCTCCCTGAGTCTCTGTAATCTGAGAAGTGAGAAAAACAAAACACTTCCAATTCAGAAATATGCTGCCTTAAAATAACTATACTAATACATATTACATACGCACTGGGTTTGCTGAATAGCAATGAGGGAGCTTCTGAGAATGAGAACACTGCAGGCTACGAGGATTCTCTGATGGAACTAGGCTGCCTGGCCTACCAATCGGCCTGAGTATTTCCCTGGGTCTAAGATGATGTCCCACTAACCTTCCTCTCAAGATTCAGAAGTGTCCCTGGCTATGCTTTGCCAGATTTGAGCCTGACCCCATTTTGTTTTACAAAAACCAAAGCTTAGGTGTTGGAAAGATGGCTCAGCGGTCAAAGGCTCGAGTTGCTCTTGCGGTAGACCTGGGCTGGGTTCCAGCACGGGTGTCAGGAGGCTCACAATCACCTGTAAGTCCTTTAGGGCAGCTGACCCCCTTCTCCTGGCCTCTATGGGCATCTGTACTCACATGGACACAACTCTGCACAAGCACACAAGGCAGACGTGAGCCTGCAGTTAAGACTGTCCACTGTCCTTCCAGAGGACGTACGTCAGCTCCCAGTACCCACAACTGTCTCTAGCACCAGCTTCAGGAAATCTGACTTCCTCTTTTGGTCTCTGCAAGGATTCCATGTGTAGGGCACATGGAAGCACATATATACATGATTAAAAATACATGTAAATCTTTAATTGCTTTTAAAAGCAGATGCTAAAGCTAAAGATGTAGTTCAGAGCACTTGCCCCGTATGGGCCAAGCCCTAGTTGCTCCACAGCACCGGATAAATGGCACAGTGGTACACACCTAAGCCCTCAGCTCTAAGGAGAGAAAGATATGAACATCAGAAGTTCAAGATCATCTTCAGCAACATGGGGTATCTGAGAACCCAGAAAGAGGATGAAGAGGAGAGGATAAGGCCCTGGCCTTTGGGACTTTGAGAGTCAAAAGACTACCAAGAAGAGACTTGATACCCTATGAGCATATACAGGAGGAAGAAGTCCCCCTCAAGAACAGTCATAGGGGAGAGGAATATGGGGGGGGGGGAATGGGAGGGAAGGAAGAATGGGAGGATACAAGGGATGGGATAACCATTGAGATGTAACAATAAATTAATTAAAAAAAAAAAAAGGCAAAAGACTGAGGCAGGAGAATGATAAGTTCATGGGTCAGCCTGGGTTTCACAGGGAGCTCAAGACCAGCCTGGACTAGATACAATATATACTGAGGCCTTATCTCAAAACAAGCAGCCAGCAAATAACAAAAATGCAGAGAAAGAGACTACAAATGTCTGCAGAAGGAGGAGGTCACTTGGTTTGGTAGACAAGGGGAGAAGCTGGCTCTGGGAGGTGTGGAGGAATTTGATGAGTGGGGTAGAGGCTAGATGTAGGGTTAGTTTAGAGGCTACTGCAAAAATTCAGTCAAGAAATCCTAGCCAGGGCCTGGCACGGAGGCCCACGCATTTAATCCCAGCACTTGGGAGGCAGAGACAGGCAGATCGCTGTGAGTTTGAGGCCAGCCTGGTCTACAAAGCAAGTCCAGGACAGCCAGGACTGTTACACAGAGAAACCCTGTCTTGAAAAACAAAACAAAACAAAACAAAAAACAAAAACAAAAACAAAAACAAAAAAACCCAAAAATACAACAACCCGAACAAACAAAAGCATAACAAAACAAAACAAAAAAAATCCCAAAGCCTGACTTAGGGCTGGGAACAGAGTTTAAACACCCAAGAAACATGAACAGAGATGGACTTTACATGTAAACTATTACTAGAGATATGGTTTTGATTGGAATTATCAGACACTTGAAGCAAGAACACCCAGAGGCGCCTCTGAGTCAAATATTAAACAATGACTAAGCGGGCCTTGAAACGCCCTCTCCTAAGACCTTTATCTTAACAAACAGAGTAGAGGCTGACTGGTATCAGGTAAAGCAAATGTTTGGGAACGAAGGAAAGTGTAGAGATTCCTGTCAGCAACTGAGAGGAAGAAGGGCACCACGTGTTATTAAATAAAGACCAACTAGAGATTCACAGACACACACCCGTTTTCAAGGCAGGATTTCTCTGTGTAGGTTTGGCTGTCGTGGAACTCACTCTGCAGACCAGGCTGTCCTCGAACTCACAGAGATCTACCTTGCCTCTGCCTCCCCAGTGCTTGGATTAAAGGTGTGCACCAACCACATTCAGCAGAGATGATCTTAAAGGCAGAAGTCAGGGGCTAACTACCAGATTCCTCTAGAGAGAATTCCCCATTTTAAACTATCAGCAATGTGACGCTGATGGTGAGGGCTGTAATCACCGCAGACACCAGCTGAGCCATGGCATCGACCTGTGACTTCCCCAATCAATCACTGAACAGACCTCTCCTTAGCCCAAACCTCTGTGATATCTTAGAAATCCTGAAGTATGTTATAAACTTGCCACAGCCATCAGAAGGCAAGCAAAGTCTAAAATAGGACGAGAGTTCTTTTCTTTCTTTCTTTCTTTTTGTAAAGATTTATTTATTTGTTATTTATACAGTGTTCTGCTTGCTTGTATGCCTTCAGGCCAGAAGAAGGCACCAAATCTCATTATTGATGGTTTTGAGTCACCACATGGTTGCTGGGAATTGAACTCATAGCCTTTGGAAGAACAGCCAGTGCTCTTAACCTCTGAGCCACCTCTGTAGTCCCCTTCTTTCTTCTTCTTTGTGCAAAGTATAAAATTAAACTGAATTCTGGCATATCCTATAATTCTAGATTCCTGGAGACTGAGATAGGAGGATTACTGTGGGGCAGGTGGGCCATGCAACTGGGAGAGCCAGCCTGAAGCAAGAGTGAGGTTGAGACATGTCCAAACCCCAGAAACCTCATCCTGAAACTAGCTCCCTCCTGGGCCTGCAAGCCCTGGGGCTCATAGCATTGCCATCCCCACCTCTGCCACCCTTAAGGCCAGGTTTCAGATTAAAACTTCCTATTTCCTTATAAAGATATATCCAGCTAGCACCTGGAATACCTCTCCATGTAAATGAAGTATTCCCAGTCAGCCCCAGGCAATGATGTACACTTATCCTGAAAACTCCTACCCACTTCCCAAGGTATATAGAGCCCTTATACTCCCCAATAAAGGAGAGCTGTTTCACTGAAAACCGTCTCTAAGAGGCTGTTTCTCCCCACACTCACCACTGACTGCATAACCCACCAGCCCTGCTAAGTTTCATTCCTTCCAGTCCAGCCCAGTGTGCAAGGATGTCTGGACACCCTGATTGCAGAAGCTGACCTGGGGTGGCAGATTACCATGAGAACGAGGACAATTTGGGCCACAATATGAGACCTTGTCTCAAAAAAGCAAACAGACTAAAGCTCAGGTGGTAGAGTGCTTGCCAAAGAGGCAGGAAAGCTGGGTTTGGTTCCCCAGCACTGCAAAAACTAGGAATGGCAGCACACGTCTATAATCCCATCAGGTAGAAGTAGGCAGATCAGAAGTTCAAGGTGGGGCTAGAGATGGCTTAAAAACTACGAGCAGAGAGCCGGGCGTGGTGGCGCACGCCTTTAATCCCAGCACTCGGAGGCAGAGGCAGGCGGATCGCTGTGAGTTCGAGGCGAGCCTGGTCTACAAAGTGAGTCCAGGATGGCTAAGGCTACACAGCGAAACCCTGTCTCGAAAAACCAAAAAAAAAAAAAAAAAAACCTACGAGCAGGGTTTGATGACCAGCCCCCACTTGTCAGCTCACACTGGTCTATAAATCCAGTTCCAGGGAATCTGATGACCTGTGAGAGAATGTGCACAGACATACATGCAGGCAAAACACCATACACATAAAAGTTAAGTTAGTAAAAAAATTTTTTCTTAACTTCAAGGTCATCCTCAGCTACGTGTCAATTTTAGACCAGCTTGGAATACACAAGATCCTGCTTCAAAGACTAACTAATTAAATAAGCCCTGGGCTGCAGGTGCAGTTCACTGATATAGTACTTGCCTCACACAACCCAGGCTTGGTCTCAAGCACACTCCTAAAGAGGTTACCTGTCAAAGCCAAAGAAATTAAAATAGTTCAATAAAACTTAGGACCTGTGAAACTCATGCGGAAGCAAACAGACCTGAGTCTGAATCCTGCTCTACCAAATGACAGCTGTGTGAACGAATTGCTGAGCTTCCTGTCAAGTGGTGATCCCACTCACCTCACAGGAGTCTTGGTGCGAGTGCCATGTAAGGGGCCCGGTGCGGGGCTAGGTCACAATCCTCTAAGTCAGGACCTTTCTTCTGGGGACAGACTTGCTCATATCTCTCAGTCCTTGGCTACTGTCAAGTCCTCTGCCTTAAACTATCTCCTCATTCCTCGCCCTTCCCAGTCTGCCAATCCTCTAATCTGGATGGTACTAAGCCACTGGGCCTTAACCCTGTTGGGATCTCCTCCCTCCAGCACCTCACTAGGAATTGTCAGGACCATCTGTGCAACGAAATGCTTAAGAACATGAGTTGTCCAAGCCACATGGTGTTACAGTGGGTCACCCTCCTCCTCCATCTTCTGAGAGGCTGTGTGTGAGATGCTGAGCAGACTGAAGAAAACTGCAGAAAAGCTATCTCACAGCCAGTTCCTTCTCACGCGTCCTGTCCAATCCCTTCCTGACTCCCATCACAGCACACCCATAACCAGGCTCTTCCTGACTGCTCTCCAGCCACCAGCCTCCCCCAAATGTAATCAAACCTACATCCTGTTGCCAAACTCAGCTTCCTCTGGTGCCCCAACAGGCCCTGGTTCAAGAGCCTGCTGGGGCCAATGGCATTTCATTCAAACCTCCAGCCTCCCTTCCCCCAAACTCACTCCCACCACTTCCTGAAAACAGACTTTCCAGTCTCACCAGCATCTGAAGAAACCTACTTCCTCGCTTCCCCCGCTTCAGAGCCTTGGCTGAGTACAGCTCCTCTCAGCTGTCGCAGCTTCCTCCTTGCCCTGTTACTTTCCAAATTCTACTCCATTCTGCAACCTCCTACTCATGGTCCACTACGAAGCCTTCTCTGATCTGGCCTGTCCTCTCCACACGCCCTTCTGATCTCCTGAAGTACTCCAGCAGTACAAGGCAGCCACATGCTAGGGGGCCCTGAAATTGTCCAAGGAGAAAGGCAGAACTGAAGTGAATACTTGATACTCAAATTAGCACCGGTTTACAGCCCAAGGCCAGATGCAAACAGAGTAGCTAACTGGACAAAGATGCAGAACTCATTACAAACAAGGCAGACATACAGTGGCCACTGAAAAGAGCCTGTCTGGAATTACCTTTTTTTTTTTTTTTTTTCCTTTTCTCCAGATGGAATCTATTCTATATACAGAGACCCAGCTTGCAATCCTCCTGCCTCACTTCTGAGTACTAGGATAACTGGTGTGCCTGTCCAAGGCTAGCCAATTACTCCTTAAAGGGTCTAAGATGACTTCATACCACAGAAAGCACAGACAATTTACTTGTTATCAAAATGACCACTCAGAAAAAAAAATACTGCATGCTTTTTCTAATTACCAGAACTATTTTGAATAATTACAACCAACTGAAGGGACCAAGGGGTGGATTACAGAGGTCATTTTTATACTTATACCTACAAACCAGCAGAAAATTTCTGTTCCTCTTAAGGGTAGAATGGCTTTGGCGGGGGGGGGACTTAGTTTTTGAGACAGGTTTCTCTGTGTAGCCTTGGCTGTCCTGGACTCTTGATTTGTAGACCAGGCTGGCCTCGAACTCACAGCAATCTACCTGCCTCTGCCTCCCATCTTATTCTTGAGGCAGAGGCAGGCAGATCTCTGCAAGTCTGAAGCCAACCTGGTCTACACAGTGAGTTCAGGCCAGCCAGGGCTACATAATGAGATCCTATCTCAAAAATAAATAATACCTGGGCAGTGGTGGCACATGCCTTTAATCCCAGTACTTGGGAGGCAGAGGCAGGCAGATCTCTGTGAGTTTGAGGCCAGCCTGGTCTACAGAGCAAGTTCCAGGACAGCTAGAGCTGTTACACAAAGAAACCCTGTCTTGAAAAACCAAAGCTAATAATAATAATAATAATAATAATAATAATAATAATAATTGGAGGAGGAGAAGGAGGAAGAGGAAGAAGAGAAAGAGGAGGAGGGGGCAAAGAAGGAGGGGAGAGGAGGAGAGGAGACGGGGAAGAGGAGAGGAGAAGGGGAGGAGGAGGAGAAACACTTTTTCTCTATAGCAAGGGAAATTAAAAATCATAAGCACAGGAGGCTGGAGGGATGGCTCAGAGGTTAAGAGCACTGGCTGCTCTTCCAGAGGTCCTGAGTTCAATTCCCAGCAACCACATGGTGGCTCATCATTATCTATAATGAGATCTGATGCCCTCTTCTGGTGTTCAGGTGTACATGCAGGCAGAGCATTGTATACATAATAAAAAATAAATCTTTAAAAAAAAAAAATCACGTTGCCGGGCGTGGTGGCCCACGACTATAATCCCAGCACTCGGGAGGCAGAGGCAGGTGGATCGCTGTGAGTTTGAGGCCAGCCTGGTCTATAAAGCAGGTCCAGGACAGCCAAGGCTACACAGAGAAACCCTGTCTTGAAAAACAAAAAAAAAAAAAAAAAAAAAAAATCACAAGCACAAGCACAAAAATAGCTTGCAGATAACCTCTTGTGCATGCTAGGCAGGCATTTTATTTACCACTGACCTTTATCCCAAGCCACTCCATGATCTCAGGAATAAAGGAGTCAAAGCCCTGTGAAGTATGCTAACGGAGCTCCAAGAACAGCCCTCCAGGCCCCTCACACTGAAATCCCGCGGCTACCACTGCACACAGTGAGGGCATTAAAAGAGCCGTGATCAACCACACGCCTTTAATCCCGGCACTTGGGAGGCAGAGGCAGGCGGATCTCTATTATGAGTTCAGGGCCAGCCTGGTCTACAGAGGGAGTTCCAGGACAGCCAGGGCTACCCTGTGTCCAAAACAAAACAAAACAAATGCTATGATCGTACTCAGTGCCGGAGAGACAGTAAGGAGAGACAAGCGCCATCTCCTCCTCTGTGTGAGGACCGCTCACTTCCTGCACAAACATTGCACTGCTCCGCCTCAGAAGGCTCCCACCCTCCCCCTGTGTGGTTCTGCACCTTACCACTGTTCCGAAACGTTTGGGTCAAGTCCTCCACCAGGGCCACTGCCTCCTCACTGCTCTCAGGCCGATGTTCTCGCAGCCAGGCCTGAATTTCCCTCGGCAGCACAGTTAGCATCTGCTCCTTAGTGTGCAGCTCTGGCCTCAGCCAGCGCCGACAGAGCTCCCGAAATCGGACAAGTGCACCCTGAGGTCCCCCGGCTGCACCCTCCTCCTGTGGGCTGCCCTTTCCAGCACTCTGGGGAAAGGGCTCAGACTCTGGGCCATCCTCTTGCAGCACTGCTTCCTGTACCCACGAATCATCCTCCAGGATCATAGTAGTAACTTCTGCTGGTTCATCTTCTTGAGGTACCCGGGCCAAAGGGCTGAGGGGAGTGGTCACCGCTGGAACTTCCGCTGCCATTGTCCAACTTCCGGGACGATCACTCAGACATCAAGCCTCACTCCTCTCCAGGCTCTCTGAGAAGGCACCTCCTTCCTCCAATCTCAGCAAGGAGCACTGCTGAGAAACCAGAGAACGAGCATCAGTAAGTAAACTGCCCTACAGCCAATCCACAGCCGCCCCTTACAAGCAAAGCCCAACAGAGGCTTGCTGCCTAACTCCTGACAACAGGGACTCCTTGCAGCAAAAGAAATAATACACACACACACACACACACACACACACACACACACACACACACACACGGGGGGGGGGGGGGGGAGGCGGGGGGAGGAGACTGTTCTTCTTCAGAAGACCAAAGAAGTCAGCGGGGTGGCACATGCCTTTAATTCCAGCACTCGGGAGGCAGAGAGGCAGGGGGATTGCTGTGAGTTCGAGGCCAGCCTGGCCTACAAAGCGAGTCTAGGATGGCCAAGATAACATAGAGAAACCCAAAAAACCAAACTCGAGAAACCAAAAAAGAAAAAAAAAAAAAAAAAAGCAATGTTCTGGGGTGAGGTGAACGACAAATCCTGCCCTAAATCAGTTGAGACTTTCTGGAGACCAAGGGACCTTGACCTAACAAAGAGGTTAGTCACTCAACCTCAGTGACCACTTGATAAATAGATAATAACACGTGGAACGTCTTTTTTTGTTGTTTGTTTGTTTGTTTTTTAGGTTTTTCGAGACAGGGTCTCACTGTATATCCTTGACTGTCCTGGACTCGCTCTGCAGACCAAGCTGGTCTCGAACTCACAGCAACCCGCCTGCCTCTACCTCCCGAGTGCTAAGATTAAAGGTGAGCGCCACTATGCCCAGCGATAATATGTGGAACATCTTAATGATTAGGAATGGATCATACGTCACGGTGCTCCCAGCCTCACTGGGAGAAGGCATTGCCGCTATATTTCAGAGAAGGTTGGTTATCCTCAGGGAACCATTTCCAGGAATCTCAGAGTCCTTTATTTAAATGGTGTAACATATAATACGGTCAATCATCTCTAGACAGCATATGCTTAAGTGTAAACACTATGCAAATAGTTGGTATACTGTTTGGGGTATAATAATAAAAAAAGGCGCCTACATGTTCAGTACAGACATTGTTTGTTTATTTTTGTTTCTGAAGCAAGAGCTCATCATGTAGCCCAGGCTGGCCTTGAACTCCTGATTTTCCTGCCCTGCCTCCCGAATACTGAGATTACAGCCAAGCCCCATCCATCACCTAGAATTTCCCAATTCCTTTTAAATGAATATACATGGGGATCATGGGGTGGGGGGGGCACCTAGACCTGAGCAGCAACTCCACAAAATATTCAAAGCAGTGGAATTAAAAAAAACTATTTAAATAAACCTAGCATGGTGGCGCATGTCTTTAATCCCAGCACTCGGGAGGCAGAGGCAGGCGGATCGCTGTAAGTTCGAGGCCAGCCTGGTCTACAAAGGAAGTACTGGGCAGCCAAGGCTACACAGACCCTGTCTTGAAAAACAATAAAATAAAATAAAATAACCTTTTTAAATATGAAAGCAATGAATATTTATTTTTAAAAAATCATTGCACCATAGATTCAGATAACATGCCGTCCTGCACCCATGAAAACAGCAAAAGTAAAAAACAAAACAACAAAAAGAAAAATGAAGCTCCCGATGTCAATTTTTTCCAAACCTGAAACACAAATACGTAGGAAAACTCTTTCTCCGCAGCCTGGGAACAGTGAACCTACACAGCTCGTTCGCTAACCCGGAACACGACACGCCCCCTGAGAACCTCAGTTTCCCCATCAGGACTAGGAGGAGGCTCGGCGGGATGTCGTTCTAGCATCCCTTCCCAGAGCAAAGCCTGCACTCCTAGGCTGCGTGTGCCCGGAGCTCTGGCAGGAACGGAACCCCAGCAGGCAGAGCTGAGCGCCCTGCCCGCCGGGCGCGGACACCGACGCCCCTCCCCCAAGCTGCCCTCAGCTGGCTCCAGGCCCGTTATTCGCTCTCTGGCTGTTCCCTGCGGTGCGCGCGGCTGCAGACCTGCCTCTCCCGCTCGCCTCTCCAAGGACCAGATCTTGTTCCCACGGTCGCTCCGCGAGCAAAAGCACCCCTCGGCCCGTTCGGGCCCGGCCCCTCTGAATTCACCTCAGCTCAAGCCCAAGGGGCACGGAGAACAATGGACGAGAGAGGCCCTCCCACGGCCACTCTCATTGGCTGCTCAGGCCAGTTCCTGGAAACTCTGCTCCGCTATTGGTGAAAGCAGCGTCCAGAGGTGGGAAACGTGGCCCGAGGCATTGTGGGAAATGTAGTCTACTCTGAGACTACATAGTACCTGAGCGAACCCAGGGTTTGACAGCTGGCCCCAGGCAAAGCTTCAGGATCAGAGACTGAGAAAATGCAGTCTAGTCGGTTGTCTTCTATAACAGCCCAAAGGTTTTACGTGAGACAGATGGTTGCAAATCTCTAAAGCCTGGGTGTATTTATCTATAAAAAAATGAAAGCTGGCAAAACTCACCAGTCTTCCTCAGCGGAGAATTGTGTGGCAAATGGTATTGTTGGGCCCTACACGTCCAAAAGCTGACTCTAAACGGGGAAGAAATCGGCGCAAGTAAAATCCCTCATGGCTCACCTCTCCCTGCAATTTGCAGCTACGCACAAGCACTCGGGTGTTGCACACCCCTTTGTTTTCACACGTGATATTCCTGCGTCTGCATGAAAGCCCCGCCCCACTCTCTCTGCTTTGGAACTCCTGTTCTACAGTCTCCTGGGAGCTCGCCTTAGCGTTAGGCAGGAGGTTAGCTCTGGGAGAGAGTCACCAACCAGGCCCCCAAAACAGGACATAAAGAACAAAAGGTGATAGTGGTCTCTCCAGATGGGTCAGCTCATGTAACGAACAACAGATGGTCGTGGTCTACTAGTTAAAATGGCTTCGGGCTCTTTCTAGATAAGGAATCTGCTTGGAGTGCTGCTATCCTTTCACCTAGTGAACTTTTCAACTTTGAAGGTACTTAAAGCCCCACGCATATTCTTGCATCTTACATGTTTATTTAGATTGGGTAAAATGAGAGTTTAAAAAAAAGTATACCACTTTTTGTTTATTTGATTGATTTTTCTTTTCTTTTTTAAAAAGCATTATTTGTTTATTTTTGTAAAAAGATGTATTTATTTTATTATGTATACAATGTTCTGCCTGCATGTAACACCTGCAGGCCAGAGGAGGGCACCAGATCTAATTATAGATGGTTGTGAGCCATCATGTGATTGCTGGGAATTGAACTTATGACCTTTGGAAGAGCAGCCAGTGCTCTTAACCTCTGAGCCATCTCTCCAGCCCTATTTATTTATTATGTATACAGCATTCTACCTGCATGTCACTCCTGTACTTCAGAAGAGGGCACCAGATCTCATAGATTGTTGTGAGCCATTATTATGTGGTTGCTGGGAATTGAACTCAGGACCTTTGGAAGAGCAGCCGGTGCTCTTAACCTCTGAGCCATCTCTCCAGCCCCAATTAATTGATTTTTCAAGGCAGGGTTTCTCTGTGTAGCCTTGGCTGTCCTAGACTCACTCTGTAGACCAGTGTCCAACTCAAAACAATCTACCTGCTGGGATTAGAGGTGTGTGCCACTATGCCGGGCTTCACACCACTTTCTTTTAGCACACACCTTGGGAGAGGCACAGGGAGAGCATAACAGATGAAGGACGAATCTAAGCCCCACTTGAGCCAGGATGTGACCGCTCCTAGTCTGCTCCTTTGCTCTTTTCCCAAAGAGCATACCTTTACTCTCTTACTCATTCTAGGTAAAACTCTTGACTTCAGGGCCGGACAGATGGCTCAGCAGTTAAGAACATTTGATGCTCTTGCAGAGGACCCAAGTTCGATTCCCAGAACACACATTGCAGTTCACAACAGTTTGTAGGACTGGATCCAAGAGATACAAAAAACTCTCTTTTGACCATCCTAGACACCAGACATGCACCTAGTGCACATACAAACACACAGGCGATCTCTGAGCTCAAGGCTAGCCTGCTCCACAGAGTGAGTTCCAGGACAGCCAGAGAAACTCTGTCTCAAAAAAACTATAAACAGGGGCTGGAGAAGCACTGTCAGCTCTTCCAGAGGTCCCAAGTTCAATATCCAGCAACCACATGGGGGCTCATAACCATCTATAAAGACATCTGGTGCCCTCCTCTGGCAGACAAGCATATATGCAGGCTGAGCATTATCTACATAACAACAACAACAATTATAAAAAAGCTGGGTGTGGTGGTGCACACGCCTCTAATCCCAGCATTCGAGAGGCAGAGGCAAGTGGATCTCTGTGAGTTTGAGGCCAGCCTGGTCTACAAACAGAGTCCAGGACAGCCAAGGCTACACACAGAAACCCTGTCTCAAACAAAAACAACAACAAAGCCCAATAAACAAACAAGCAAATAAACTCTTGACTGCTTTACTCCTATGTCTCATCTGATTTTTTTTTCTTCCAGGACCACAAGAGCCAATGGTGTTGCTGGTGTAGGGTGTAGAGCGGGAAGTGTGGGCCTCTCCATAGCACCAGCATCACCTGCCTAGGTCATTGCTCTCCTAGCGGCACAAAGGTTCCGTTACAGGACTTATGCTATCATAGGCTAGCTTGTTCTTGTCATCACTGGGTGGACAGGAGTAGGAATGTGACTGCTACCTTGGTGTTTCCATGGTTCCCTTGGCTACACAGCAGCACCTTGGTATTGCCAAAATTAGTACTACCAAAAAAAATTGCTGCCTCCACTGAACAAAAACAGGAGAGTAACTACCTGGACACCCAAAAAGGAAATTGAAGGAAGAGGCAATAAACAGTCCATGTGGGTTGTGATAAAACATGTGCCTTATGTCCTGAGCCCTCTTGCTGACCCAAAAACTATTATTTTCTCCTTTTGTTGCTCGCTTTCTGCTCATCCAGAGGATCAGAGTTCAGATCCCAGCACCCATGTCGGTGGCTCACAACTGCCTGTAACTCCAGCCCAGGGGGATCTGACACCCTCTTGTGCTTTTCTCTGGCATCCACACATGAATAGAATACTTCTGTACACACACACACACACACACACACACACACACACCAAAATAAAATCCTTTTTTCTGACTTAAAGTGATATTTGGCTTTTTTAAAGGTTTTGTTTGTTTGTTTGTTTGGTTTGTTTTGTTTTTCGAGACAGGGTTTCTCTGTGTAGCCCTGGCTGTCAAGGACTCGCTTTGTAGGTCTGGAGAGTTGACTCAGTAGTTAAGAGCACTTGTCTGTAACTCCAGTCCCAAGAGATCCCAGGACCTTTTGACCTCAGTGGGTACCAGGCACACATGCATGCAAGCAAAACCTTTACACACATAAAATAATAAAATAAATCTACCAAAAAAGACTTTTCAAAAAAGATGGTAAGTAACATCCAGATTTGTTTCCAGATACCAGAATGAATCTCGGCACCCACAGCTGCTCCCTGGTAGTGTCTTAATTTGGTAGTCCTAACTGACCACATGCAAACAGCACCACCTCCAGGCCAGCCTAAGAAGTCTACGCAAAGTTCCCAGATGCAGTTGCCAGCCGCCATTCTTCCTGCTGTTCAGCGTGCCTGGAGAGGAGAGCTAAAAGAATATTGGCAGTGACGGTCTCAGGGGATGACTTTATATCAACAAAAAACTTGTCTCTTTGTATGAGCAGCCTCACCACCAGTGGAAATTTCCACAAGGGAAAGATTTCATGGGTCAGTGGGGTATACCACTGAAACTTTCCAGAAGCCCAAGAATCCCATCCCAAACCAACTGCTGACCATAAGAACTGGAACTAGTTTGTCACAGAAGTGACCTGCAGCCAGTCATCACAGTCCTGTGACTCAGGCTCGGGGATGCTGGTCTTAGCCTAGGTCAATCATCCCAGGAAAAACAAAAAATAAGTGACATGTGAAACCGACTCATGGCCCTGAAGGGACCTGACCCCAGGGACTTCAGGGACCCCAAACCCCCCAATGACCGCAGCTGCTTGACTAGACCAACTCCATGACAGGCTTCAAGTTTTCACTCTGCCTAGCCAGGCCAAGTTTCTAACAATTTCTGGGGAAAAACCCATAAGTTATAGACAGCTCATGGGCAGCTCATGGACAGCTAATCAGCTTATAGAACAGAATGACTAAATACCATGGTTTTATTACTTCATAACCTTGGTAAAAAAACACACAGCTGGCTCCATCCAATCAAATTAAAGGCCAACTCCTGAGCAAGAGGCAAAATTTCAGTGACTCAAAAGTCCCCAATAACCAAACAAATAGCCAGTCCTGAATCCCCTCCTACACTCTGACTCAATTCTGTCATCACAGATCACTCCAACTGTCTATAAATTGAACCTGCATATTTATTTTGGGGTCATGCTCCAGAGGAGAGAGGTAATTCTAGCATGCTAGAATAAAAACACTCTTTGATTTTTGCATACTGCCTTGGGGTTGGTCTCTAGTAGATCACCCGAACCCTAACAGCCTAATGATACTGATGAGAAGGAGCCGGCTGCTAAAGCTAGCCTCTGAGAGCACCATGGGACAGAAAGGCTGAGGCAGGAAAGACAACCGGGGGGAGTTATGGGTACAGAAGTCTGGCTCAAGTTTCTCCCCAGCTGAAAAACAAGAATTCCAACACACTGGCATTGACTTAGGGCTTCTTCTCCTTTCCAAGCTAGGAATATTTTCTTGTTTTCTTTTTTCTTTCTCTTTTTTTTTGGGGGGGGGGGGTTGTTGTTGTTGTTGTTGGGTTTTTGTTTGTTTGTTTTGGGGGGTTTTTTGTTTGTTTGTTTGCTTGTTTGTTTTTTCAAAACAGGATTTCTCTGTGTCACCTTGGCTGTCCTTGACTCGCTTTGTAGACCAGGCTGGCCTTGAACTCACAGAGATCCAACTGCCTCTGCCTTCTGAATGCTGGGATTAAAGAAGTGTGCCACCATGCCCAGTTTAGGAATATTTTCTTAATTGCAATTTTATTCATTTATCTTCCTGAATATATATATGAATGTGTACATGGATGTGCATGTGTGCATTGCATGTGCCTGTGCTCCTATGCATGCAATGCAAGCCACAGTGCAAATGTAGAAGACAGAGAACCACTTGCAGGAGTTGGTACTCTCTTTCTGCCATGCAGGTCCCAGGGATGGGATTGCAGATCAGTAGTCTTCGAGCAGGCACCTTTCTTGCCTGAGCCATCCAATTCACTGCTCTCCAGTTTTCTAGAAATCTGACAAGTAACCATTTTTTGCTGTAGAAGAGATGACATAAACCCTGTGTACAAGTCTATCATCAGATTAACTTTATCACATTATAATCCCATTCAAGACACTTTTGGGTCCAATGTGTAACTAACTTATCAAAACAGAGAGGGGGCTGGGCATGGTGGTGCATGCCTCTGACCTCAGCACTTTGGAGGCTGAGGCATATAGATCTCTGTGAGTTCAAGGCCAGCCTGGGCTACATGGTGAGTCCCAGGCCAGCCAGGGCTACACACAGTGAGATTCTGTCTAAAAACAAAACAAACAACCAAAAAACATATACATATAGAGAGAGAAGGGACCCTGGAGAGATGGCTCAGTGATTAAGAGCACTTGTCACTCTTGCAGAGGACCCAGGTTCAGACACCAGCACTCACTAGGAGCTCAGAAGCATCTAATTCTAGTTACAGGCACCTGGTGCCTCCCTCTGGATTCCAAAGGCACCAGGTGTGCATCTGGTAGAACACATACACACATGCAGGCAGACACTTAGACACATTAAATTAAAAAATAAGCTGAGAGCCAGACCCAGTGGTACATGCCTTTAATCCCAGCACTCGGGGAGGCAGAGGCAGGTGGATTGCTGTAAGTTCGAAGCCAGCCTGGTCTGCAAAGCGAGTCCCGGTTAGCCAGGGCTATACAGAGAAACCCTGTCTCGAAAAACAAACAAAGAAACCTTGTCTCAAAAAACAAAAAACAAAACAAAACAAAAAAAAGCAAAGCTGGGTGATGGTGGTAGACATCTTTAATCCCAGCACTCAGACAGCAGAAATAGCCAGACTTCTCTGAGTTCGAAGCCAGCCTGATTTACAGAGCAAGTTTCAGGACAGCCAGGGCTACAGAGAAACCCTGTCTCAAAAAAAATAAAAATAAAGGGCCAGGCATGGTGGTGCATGCTTTTAATCTAGGCAGAGACAAGCAGAGCTCTACGACTTCAAGGCCAGTCTGGTTTACACAGTTTCACAACAACCAAAGATGCACCATGGGTCCCTATCTCAATACACAAAGCAAGGAATGGGAAAACAGAAAAGATAGTACACAGTATGCTCTTACCCCGCAAGAGATGACGTTTGTGAAGGAAAGTATTAGGCCAGTGAAGATTTCTGCCGAGAAGCAGACAGGAAAGCTGAGCCAGAGCTGAACCTCTTCGCCAGCCCCCAGATATCTCCTATTCAGCCCCTACCCTGCTTTGTAGTGGTTTATCCTGAAATTGCTTTCTGCATCAAAGCAAAGGATTTGGTTTTACCTAAGTCAAGGTCACTAAGGTCAGGCTACTGTAGACAGCAGATGGCAGCTTTGCCTCCACGCTCTCCTCTCTTGACAAGGCCAGCTCTCGAGACCCTCCTCCAAAAGATTCCTTTTGCCACTGGCCCACCACAGGGAGAGAGAATGACTCTGTTCCACCAAAAAGGGTTCCTGATTAAAGCCTTCACAGAACTGGGGCTGGAGAGATGGCTCAGTGGTTAAGAGTACTGGCTGCTCTTCCAGAGGTCCTAGGTTTGACTCCAGCACCCGCATGTTGGCTCACTGCCACCTGTAACTCCAGCTCCAAAGAATTCAACTCCCTCTTCTGATTCTTCCAAGGCACCAGGCACATGAGAGGTGCATAGACATACATGCAAACAAAACACCCAAAGACACAAAAGAAAAACCTTCACAGCCGGGTGTGGTGGCATATATCTGTTATCCTAGCACTCAGGGAGGCAGAGGCAGGCAAATCTCTGAGTTCGAGGCCAGCCTGGCTTACAAAGCGAGTCCAGGACAGCCAAGGCTACACAGAGGAACTTGTCTTGAGAAAGCAAAAAAATAAAAATTAAAACAAACAAACAAATAAATATCTTCACACAACTACTTCTAGCTAATTTAAACAGATCAGACAAGAAGCTGAGTAGCTGAGTAGCCAGGCTTGAGAGCACCTGGGAGCCAAGGACCAAAGTGTCACCAAGAACCGAGACAGTAATCTGTTACCTAAAGTTCAGCCTTTCCACCCCCAGGGCCTGGCAGTACCACAGCCAGAGTTTCTCTGCTTCCTCACTGCAGCTTCTGAGGGAAAGGCAGGAGCATTTGCAAGGCTGAATCTAAATCACATGACCACGCCCACCCCCACCCCACCCCTGCGCCCAGGTCCAGCCTGGATGGGTCCGGCCCCTCAGCCTTTCCTCACTACTATCCTACACACGACGGCAGGTTCTCCACCAGAGACTCACCGCAGCCATTGCTTGTCTTTGGCTGGCAGCTCACCTCAAGGAAAGCCCAGCCTAAGATCCCCTGAAGCCCTTAGCTCTTCTAGAGTTGATGGAGATAATGTGGGTTAGTGAGGGCATGCTTCCCAGGGCACCTGGTCCCAGTCAGGGTCGATGAGCCCGGAGGATGAGGCCCAGTCACGGAGCCGGGCACAGAGGTGCTGGGCTCTGAGGATGACGTACCTTTTCCTGTCTAACAGCGCGTCATTATTTAATCCAACCTCCTTCCTCAGTGTCAGGCCAGTAAGGAGCCTCTCTCCCTTTCATCCTTCATGGTGATGCTGTCGGCCCAGGGTTGCTAACTGTGAACTGCAAAAGACCACTTAATGGCACACTGTCTAGGAAGTAGTAAGACCCGCCTAAGGAGAAATAAAAGACTGAAGGAAACCAAACCAAACACTTAGAGACTGGAGAATGGAGGGAGGGGGGGGGGATGAAGGGGTGGGGGGGGGGGACTTTTACCCCTGTCTTGAACAGCTGTGAAACCTGTATCACACGACACGAAGAGAAAAGTGGAGCAGGCTTTTTTGGTTTGAGTTTGGTTTTTTTCTCCGTTTTGTTTTTTGAGACAGGGTCCTACTTGGCTGGTTTTACCCGGAACTCACTATGTAAACCAGGGCAGCTTGAGGCTTGTGCCTGGCCTTCTGACCACTAGAGCTACACATGGATAGTTCTTAGGTCTCCCAAAAATGGACTTTTTCCTCTCCTATGGCCATACGTTTTCTTTGTGTTTTTCCATTGAGTGTGACAGCGAGGAGGTTTAGGCCCTTAGGGGAGGAATAATGCTTTTTCTCTTAGCTGTCCTGTGTCTTCCAGGGCTTCACTGGGACTGGGGCCTAGGCTCTATTCCAGGCCCTTCATGCCAAAAGAAGGGAGGAAAACTGATTTGCAACCTCTGGCTGGTTCTCATGCCCTACTGTGAATTTCTCTATTCAAAGATATTTGTGTGAAGGAGCAAGGCTGTTTGAGGTTGAAAAAAATAACTCAGCAGCGGGCCCAGGGTGGAGTGGTCTTTCCCAAGACCTAGAGACATGAGCGGCATTAGAGGCAGCATGGGACAGGGTGTGACTCAGAGGGGATTTCTCTCCATAATCTACAATGTTCCCTAAGGTATTACAAAACTAATTATAAAGATAGAACTGAAATAAAAAAGAAGGAGCAGGGCACAGTGGCCCACGCCTGTAATCCCAGCACTCTGGGAGGAAGAGGCAGGCGGATCTTTGTAAACTCAAGGCCAGCTTCCTGGTCTACAAAGTTGAAGGAGAGATAAACCTGTTTTTTAGAATCCCAAGTGTGAGATGGGAATGGTCTCGTGAGAGAACAGGTGAGGTTAATTCACTAGAAGAGCAACCACCTCGGGCCGGAGCTTAATTGTTGCTTAATTGTTGCCAGTTGAAAAGATCCGGTGAACAGACTCTGGGAGGAGATATATAAATGAGCCCAGACTGGAGGCGGGGCTTTTTGGAGGCTTGGGATAGATTTGGCTGTTCATCGCTGCACTTCTAGAGGCTCTTAGAGAAAACCGCTCGAGGGAAGGCTTCCAGGCTCCGGCTCCTGCTGAGGTTTTGGGTTCTGGTTACCCTAGGTTCCAGCAGAAGAAATCCTGCGGCTCACGCCCGGAGAATCTTTCCTCGGAACTGATATCCTTAAGGTTTTGTTATTGTGTCCATTAATCCTCATTTCCTACTGTTTTGGTTAGTTGGGTTATAAGAGGCTTGGTCACTAAGTTGTTAATAAAATATATTGGTTAAGAAAATTGAGCCTACACAAAGTGAGTCCAGAACAGCCAAGGCAATACAGAGAAGCCCTGTCTCGAAAAACAAGGAAGGAAGGAAGGAAGGGAAAGAAAATGTAACATACACAGAGAGGGGGTATAGAGAGAGTGTGCGCATGCGTGTGCACACACGTGTGTGCAAAAGAGAGTGAAAGCTGAAAGTTTAATTTATAAGAAAAAAAGGGGACTAGAGAGATGGCTCAGAGTACTGGTTACTCTTCCAGAGGTCCTGCGTTCAATTCCCAGCAACCACATGGTGGCTCACACCATCTATAATGAGATCTGATGCCGTGACATCTGCTGGCATGCAGGTGTACACCCTGGAAGAATACTGTATCATAATAAATAGATAATTAAAAAAGAAAAGAGAAAAAGAAAAGAAAAAAAGGTGTCTGTTGCAGGATATTTGATCACACTGTGAACCCCTAGATTGTGTTGTTTACTAGGGAAAAAACTTTTTAGTTATGGTGTAGCTCAGCCCTAGCCTACACCTTTAATCCAAGAGCTTTCTGCTTGAATAGTGTAAACAGGACTAACGTCAACCATGGGTCAAGAGGTGAAGCAAGCAACGAGTTAACAGGAAGTGAATATAGAAAAAAAAAAAAAGAGTAAGAGGAAGTCTGGAGGACAGATAGATGCACAGGAAGTAGAGGGAGGGACATTCGGTGTGAGGGGCTTTTGAGAAGAAGAGCTTCCTTTTATGGGAGGTCAGCTGAGAAGGAAGATCAGTTGGATTCTTTCTCTGCCTCTCTGAGCTAACAGACTTTCACCCCAGCATCTGGCTCCTGCGTCTTTCTTTTCTTTTCTTTTCTTTTCTTTTCTTTTTTTTTTTTTTTTTTTTTTTTTTTTTTTTTTTTTTTTTGGTTTTTCGAGACAGGGTTTCTCTGTGTAGCCTTGGCCATCCTGGACTCACTTTGTAGACCAGGCTGGCCTCGAACTCACAGCGATCCGCCTGCCTCTGCCTCCCGAGTGCTGGGATTAAAGGCGTGTGCCACCACGCCCGGGCTGGCTCCTGAGTCTTTATTGGTAGAATCAAGCATTTGAGATTTTGTTAAAAACAAACAGGTGTCCCTAAAATAGTTAGCTGGCTATTGGAAAGGAAAAATAATCCTGTAACCTTCAGCAAAGCCAATGAACTTGTCACCAACCAAAGCAATTTCCATGCAAGTTTCCTAACCCCAAACTATTTGTATCACAAATCCCACGGCTTGCCTGGTGGTTGTGCACACCTTTAATCCCAGCATGCGGGAGACAGAAGCAGATGAATCTCTGTGAGTTCAAAGCCAGCCTGGTCTACAAAGTGAGTCCAAGACAGCCAAGGCTACACAGAGAAACCCTGTCTCAAAAAAAAGAAAAAGGAAAAAGAAAAGAAAAGAAAGAAAGAAAAGAATCCCTACTGCTTGGGAAGTTGAGATCTTCTCAGGGACTTGTCTGGTGCCAAAGATTGGTCTTCAGGGGCTTCTCCTATTAATCATGTGATTTCACACACACACAACTTGAATTTTTTCTTTAATTTCTTTAATTTTATTTATATGCATTAGTGTGAAGGTGTCAGATCCATTGGAACCAGAGTTACGAAGAGTTGTGAGCTGAAATGTAGGTGCTGGGAATTGAACCCAGGTCCTTTGGAAGATCAGACAGTGCTCTTAACCACTGAGCCATCTCTCCAGCCCCTAAACACTTTTGGGTTTGTTTTGGTTTTGGTTTTGTGTGTGTGTTTAGTTTTGTCTTTAGATTTATTTATTTATTATGTATACAGTGTTTTGCATGCCAGAATAGGGCACCAGATCTCATTATAGATGGTTAATGAGCCACCATGTAGGGAACTGAACTCTGGACCTCTGGAAGAGCAGCCAGTGCTCTTAATCTTTGAGCCATCTCTCCAGCCCCAAATTTTTCTTGAAAAAACAAAATTAGTGCAGACCAGCATAGTGGCACACATCCCAGTACTTGAGAGGCAGGGGCAAGCAGATCTTTACAAGTTGGAGGCCAACCTGGATTACATCGTGAGTTCTAAGGCAGCCAGGGTTACACGGTGAGACTCTATTTCAAATAGATTAAGTGAAAAAAAAAGTGATCCATTCAGAAATCAGGACAAACATATAGGTAAATTTGCATGTGAACATAAGTGTGACATAGTGGCATAAGTCAGCGATTCCATCACTCAAGAGGAAGAGGAGGAAGATCAAATGTTCGAGGCCACTGTGGGTTGCATAAAGTCCAGGAAAGCATGGAATACATAGCAAGACATGTCTCAAAAAAAAAAAAAATGTATGGAGGGTTTACAGAGATGGCTCAGGTTAAACACTTGCTTTGCACAGGGTTTGGATCCCCAGAAATTCACATATATGCCAAGTAAGCATGGTGGCCTGCCTGTAATTTCAGCCTTGGAAAGTGGAGATAGGGGATCCCCAGAATAAGCTACGCAACAAGATGAGCCACATCAGTGAGCTCTGGGTTTGATTGAGAGTCCCTGAATAAAGTGGGGGAAGCAATAAGGCTAATCCCCAACATCAGCCTTGGACCTCCGCATGAACTAGCACACATGTGCATGCACATCCACATACAAGTGCACTCACACACAGGAAAAAACCATGTATGCACACATACACACCACATCACATCCGTGAGCAGATACGATAGCACATCTACTAAGCCAAACAAGAAAAACAAAAATAAAGTTGAAATATTTGTGTAGCATGAAAGGTCAGAGATACAAGCAAGGGCTGGAGTGTTGGCCTAGTATGGGTGAGGCCTTGGTTCGATTTGTAAAACTGCCATTCAAAGTGGGGGGGAGGACTTCAGAGATGACTCAGTAGTTATCAGCACCTGCTGGATTTGATTGCTAGCACCCACATGGTGGCTCATGACCATCCACAACTCCATTTCTGGAGGATATGATGCTCTCTTCTGGCCTCTGTGGGTACATAGGCATATGTTTAGGCAAAACATCCATACTCAAAAATAAAAAACATTTTTCAAAGATTTATTTATTATTTATACAGTATTCTGCCTGCATGTGTGTCTGCATGCCGGTAGAGGGCACCAGGTGTCATTACAGATGGTTGTGAGCCACCATGTGGTTCCTGGGAATTGAACTCAGGACCTTTAGAAGAGCAGACAGTGCTCTTAACCTCTGAGCCATCTCTTCAGCCCTAAAAAATATTTTTAAAAAAGAAAAGTGAGGTGGCTATGGGCATGGCTCAGTAGGTAAAAAGCACTTTCTGTGCAAGCAAGCATGAGGACCTGAGTTCAAATCCCCAGGACCCAGTAAAAAGCTGGGTGTAACCACATGTACTATAATCCCACACAACAGGGGTAGGAGGCAGGTGGAGAGAGCTTGTTGACTGCCAACATGGTCTGAGGTTCAGGGAGAGAGCCTGTCTCAAGGGAATAAACCAGAGAATGATAGACACATGTCCTTCTCTGGCATCGGCACGGGCACGCATGTGTGCACATAACATACACACATCAACTCCTTTCCCCACCAAAAAAAGGCCATAAATGAACTTAAAGAACAAGTGAATGGTGTTTGTAGCACAGATGGCAAAGTGCTAATATCTAATTACTGTGACTTTGTACACATGGGCGCGCGCGCGCGCGCACGCACGCACGCACGCACACACACACACACACACACACACAAAGGAAAAACAAAAACAAAACAGGTACCTGAGAATAAACAGATGGTAAATAAGGGAGCAGTCATCCCAACCCTTTGGTAATTTGGGTTTTATGCCCTGCTATTTGGGGGTGGGTTGGTTTTGTGTTGTAGTAGGTGGGTAACGATTTACTTATAACTTTAAAACATCTACTTGTTTATTTGCTTACTGTGTATGTGCATTGCATGTGTGCAGGAGCCCAGGGAGGCCAGAAGAGGGCGCCAGATCCTTTAGCCCTGCAGTTACAGGTGTTTTATGAGCTGCCATCTCCATGCAGAGAACTAAATCCAGTTCTTTGGGAGAGCAGTAAGCACCCTGAACCACTGAACCATCTCTCCAATCTCCTCCATTCCTTTCCTTTTTTAGATAATGTCCTTACTATGTAGCCCAGGCTGGACCTGAAGTACAGATCCTATTGCCTCTGCCTCCCAATCCCAGAATCCTAGGTACATACCACCATGCCCTGTAGGAAAAGAATGTATAAAGTGTGATAATACATAGTAGGTTGGTAGGAAATAATTCCCTCTCACACTGTTGAGACTAGATGATTTTCAGAAGACAATCTGGCTCTTGTTAGGATTTATCTTATATATGGGATTAGAGAAACGCAGATGGGCACAGGGATGTTTATCACGGTGGTACCTACAACAACAACAGCAACAGCAAAGAATAGAAATAGTTTAAGAGTTTAAGCGGAGATCTTTTAAAAAGATGTAGCTGGACTCCCTGTACCTATTCAGCCATTCCTTTAACCTTTAATTTATTGTTATTAGTGTGTATACATATGGGCATGAGAGGATACATGCATGCCACATGTGTGGAGATCAGAGGACAACTTGCAGATTTTGCCTCTCTCCTCCCAGGATCAAACTCAGTCATCAGGCTTGGTGGCCAGGGCCTTTGCCAGGTGACCCATCTCCTCCACCCCCTTCAGCAGACCTAGGAGTATAGTTTAATGGGAGAGCACTCAGGGCCTTGAGTTCAGTTGCTAGTCCAAAGAATAAGGAGATACCAGCTGGGCATGGTGGTCTACACTTTTAATCCCAGCACTTGGAGACAGAGGCAGGGGGATCTCTGTGAGTTCGAGGCCAGCCTGGTGTACAGGGTGAGTTCCAGGACAGCCAAGGCTATACAAGAAATCCTGTCTCCAAAAACCAAAACCAAAAACCCCAAAAACAAAATGAGAGAGAGAGAGAGAGAAGAAAAGAGTTTGATTTCTCTATGCTAACATACAAAGGTCTCCAAATGGGTGAAAAGAAAAAAGCACAATGCGGTGTGCGTATATATGGCACACCTCGTGAGAACAACTAAAGGAGACGAACATCAAAAATGTGTAGTTTTAGCAATCCTGAGGACATTCCTAGTCTATCCACAAGAAAATGTGAGTGGCCCGGCCTGGCTGGGAAGCTGGTTCAACTGGCAAAGTGCTTGCTGAGCAAGCAGGAGGACCTGAATTCTATCCCTGACACCCATACAAAAAGCCAGGAGCAAAGCGGGAAGCAGGTGGCCCATGCCTTTAATCCCAGCACTACAGAAGCAGAGGCAGGCGGATCGCTGTGAGTTCGAGGCCAGCTTGGTCTACAGAGCGAGTTTTGGGTCAGTCAGGGCTACACAGAGAAATCCTATCTTGAGAGGTGAAAAAAAGCCAGGAGTGGTGGCCCACACTGTAATCCCAGCTCTAGGAAAGCAGAGGCAGGTCAGGCTGTGAAGCTCACTGGCCAACCAGCCTGACCTAGTTAGTAAGCTACAGGTTTCAGGGAGAGACTCTGCCTCAAAAAACCAAATAAAACAAGATAGATAGCTCCTGAGGGATGGCACCTGAGGCTGACCTCTGACCTCCACATGCGCACTGTATAAGCACACAAAGAGAGTGTTGTTAATGATTTGTATTAGTGAAAAAGACTGGATGTTTTTGTTTTGTGTTTTGAAACAGGATTTCTCTGTGTGGCTTTGACTGTCCTGGACTCACTCTGTAGACCAGGCTGGCCTCCAATTCAGAGATTCGCCTGCCTCTGCCTCCCTGAAGGCGTGCACCACCACACCCGGTTTGGTGGTGGTGGTAGTTGTTAGGAATTTTGGAGAAGGGGTCTTACTTTGTCACCTAGCATGGCCTAGAGCTCACCTGGGACAACCTTAGACTTCTGCAGCCCTCCTGCTCCACAGCCCTCGTACTAGGATTACAGATAGGAGCCACCCTGTGCAACTCAACAATCTGGAGTTTTTGATACCCCGGTCCATTCCACCCCCCACCTCCTCACCTCTACCCCCCACACCCCCAACCCCCCATACCCCACACCCCCGCAATCCCAGCACTGGGGCTGGAAGATCTTCAGACCAACTGAGACTACACAGTGAGACCCTGTTTCAAAAAACAAAAAACAAAATAAGTGAAGTTAAAAACTAACTTTATCCCTCAAAGACTGTAGTAGCCAATTAGCTTTATTGACGTTTCCCCTACTTCAGGGTTCCCTAAGGCTTGAGGGCTCAATCCCCACAGAGACCTGAGGCCTTTCAAGCCTCCTGAAGGAAAGGCACTGGCCTGTTTTTGTCGTTACTCTTGGCTACCACAAGGTGTCACTCTCTGACGCCCCTGCACGTTCTCTCCAGGAGGATTTTGGACATTGGCCAGTGAGAGTCCACTTCATACCAACCGCCAGAGTCCCCATCCTGATCCAGACAACTTTCATTCCCAGAGGTTTTCAATCCACAATTAGGATTTCATTAATTTGTCATTTTCGTTTCGTTTTGTTTCGAGACAGTGTTTCTCTGTGTAGCCCGGGCTGTCCTGGACTCGCTTTGTAGACCAGGCTGGCCTCGGACTCAAATATCTGCCTGCCTTTGCCTCCCCAGTGCTGGGATTAAAAGCCTGAGCCTCCACTGCGCTGGCTAATTTGGCATTTTTGCTGTTCCAAGGAGATAGAAAGTTCACCAACTCTCAAAGCTGACTTAATCTTTTCTGAGACAGGATCTCAAATAGCAGGTTGGTCTGGAACCTGGCTATGTAGCCAAGGATGGCCTTGAACTGTTGTTCTTCCCACAAAGTAGGATGGCAGGTATGGGCCACCATCCCTGTGAGCCCCAAAGCAACCTTCTGCTTTATTTTTTTGAGTTGAGGCAGTCTGTAGCCCAGGCTAGCCTCTAGTTTATAGTGATCCTCTTGTCTGTCAAGGGCTACAGTTACTAGTCTGTGCCACCAGACTCAGTGGCATGTCTATATTTCTAGTCTGGTGTTGGGTACCCCATCTTGCCTTAGCCCTCACACAAAAGCTTGGTTACTGTCCTCCTCTTTCCCTGATGGTATCTTCAGGGGGAGTGGCCCTCCCCAACAGCTACTTCTGTTGATTTCCCTGGGGGGACTAGAACCACTTAGGAGTCAGTCTCAGGAGATCTGATTCTTTTCTTCTGCCATTCCAGTAGAACAGTAAAAATACAACTCGCAAGTTTTATATCTCAGCTATAAATAGCTAAATGGGACATACATTTTTATGTGGCCATAAATATCACATAGAAGAGTCCATATCCTGATTTGATTTATTCATTTCTGGTTTCAGTGTTCAGGCAAATGAGCCGAGTTTAATGTAAATGCTAAGCATACATTTAACCATTGAACAATTGAACAACACCCGACTCCTGTTTCCGTTGTGTGTGTGTGACTATGTGTGTGTGTCTGTGTAGGTCAGAGGTAGATGTCAGGCATCTTCAATTGCTTTCCTTAAAAAAAAAAAATCATGGCCTCTTAATGAACCAGGAGCAAGCCAATTTGGCTTAATTGGCTTGCCAGCGAGCCCCAAGGATCCTCCTCTGTCTGTCTCCCCAACACTGGAATTAAGTCTCTGTTGCCCGCAGATTTGTTTGTTTGTTTGTTTGTTTTTGTTTTTTGAGACAGGGTTTCTCTGTGTAGCCTTGGCTGTCCTGGACTCACTCTGTAGACCAGGCTGGCCTCGAACTCACAGAGATCTGCCTGCCTCTGCCTCCCAAGTGCTGAGATTAAAGGCGCGCACCACCATGCCAAGCCTTTTTTTTTTTTTTGGTTTATAGGCAACAAAATACATAGATTGTACATGTACAATTGAAGAATTTTAATAAGTAATGTAATTTTTTTAATGGGGTTTTTTTTGTTTGGTTTTTTTGTTTTTTTTTTTTTGTTGTTGTTGTTGTTTTTCAAGACAGGGTTTCTCTGTGTAGCCTTGGCTGTCCTGGACTCTCTTTGTAGACCAGGCTGGCCTTGAATTTACATTGATCCTCCTGCCTCTGCCTCCCGAGTACTGGGATTAAAGGCATGCGCCACCACACCCGGCAATTATTGGTATTTTGAGACAAAAAAAAAAAAAAAAAAATTGACTATGTAGCCCAGGCTAGGCTGAAACTCCGTGTAGTTCAGGCTAGCTTCATACCTACAACTGATACTCTTGTCTCAGCTTCCCAAGTGCTGAAATTAGAGGTAAACACTACCATGTCTAAGAATATATGTATTTAGGCTTTTCCCCCCAAATGTGCATTTACTTATTTACTCTCTTGTTAGTTTAGGTCCATGTGGGTACAGCATGAAACAGATTCTGTGTCCAATAGCCTGTGCAGGGAGATTGCTTCAGAATTTTACGCTAAGCATACCATTGATTCTATGGGCCTGAATTATTTTGGTTTTGTTTGGTCTGTTTCTCAGAGTCACTTTTGTTTGTTTGTTTTCAAGGCAGGGTTTCTCTGTGTAGCCTTGGCTGTCCTGGGCTCACTTTGTAGACCAGCTGGCCTCGAACTCACATCAATTCATCTGCCTCTGCCTCCTGAGTGCTGGGATTATAGACATGCACCCAGCCACCTTTTATTGTTGTTTTGAGACAGGGTTTCTCTGTGTAATAGCCCTGGCTGTCCTGGAACTCTCTTTGTAGACCAGGCTAGCCTCAAAATCACAGAGATCCACCTGCTTCTGCCTCCAGTGTGCTGGGATTACAGGCGTGTGGCACTGTACCCTGCCACGTTTTTGTTTTTGTTTTTGTTTTTTTTTTTTAAAGATTTCTTTATTATGTATACAATGCTCTGCCTGCATGTACACCTTCAGGCTAGAAGAGGGCACCAGATCTCAATATAGATGGTTGTGAGCCATCATGTGTCTTCTGGGAATTGAAATCAGGACCTTTGGAAGAGCAGCCAGAGTTCTCAACCTCTTAGCCATCTCTCCGGCCCAGGATTGTTGTTTTTTGAGAGAGTCTCACTAGGTAGTCCCAGTTAGCCTGGCACTCAGTGTGTAGACCAGGCTCGCCTCAAAGTCACAGAGAAACACCTGCCTCTCCGAGGCTAGAAAGAAGCCTCCATCTTTAATGACCAAGGCTCACTCTGTGCTGTTTTTGCTTTGTGCACATAAGCACATCTCTTGACCATTTACAATTCAGTTTTATCTTGGGCGCGAACACAATAGTAGCTGAGACGGCCAGCAGGAGTCTGGGTTTCAGGCCAGCCTCAGGAGCATTGTCTCACATGGAATCAAATGAACAGGTTAAAAAAAAAAAAAAAAAAGCAGGAAAGAAGGGGTTCAGCAGATGGCTTAGTCAGTCAAAGTTCTTACCATCAAGCCTGAGGACCCGAGCTGGGATTCAGCACCCGTGCAAAAAGCTAGATCACGTGTAGTCCCAGCATGGAGACAGGACAGGAGGACTCCTGGGGTCCCCCCCAGCCCCCCCCCCCCCAAACCGTGTCCGTTGGTCCGTCGCCGCCCCCCCCCCCCCCGCGCGCCCTGTCCCCACCACCTCCCCCACCCCACCCCGGCTCCAGCCCGTCCCCTTCACACTTAGCCTCTTTTAGGGGAGCCAGTGAGCAGTTGGAGGAATCCCAGTGTTCAGGCATAAAGTTCCAAACTGACAATCAGATGTTTGTGAAAGTAATTTTGTAGTGCCATGGAAACTCTTCCGCACATAGTAGGAGGTCTCTGGGAGCAAGAGGCAGGAAAAGAACCTACCTTTGGCTGGGCAGCCCAAGGCGCGGATTCCTGTAGTTTACCTCCCATGCAGTTCCTCCCTCTCCTCCTCACTCCCCAGGCCAGGCAGCTGGGAGGAAAGACAGAGGATGGAACCAGATGGAGCACTTTGTGCTGGTCACACCTCTCTGTCTGAGTGCACAGCACACGCCAAGCAGCCTGAAAGCGGCACAGGTAGACGGTGGGGAATCCTCTGCTTGGAGAATGAGATTGGTGGATTGGAACGTGAACTGGGGAAATCGGGCCTACTAAGTAAGAGCGAGGCTGAAGAGCAGACCTTGGAGTCCAGACTGATAGGAAGTGGTGGTGACAAGCAAAGAGACTGTCCCGGCACTGTGAGGGAAGGAGAGAGCTAGAATAAGGCTGGAGGGGGCTGAAATGAAAGCACTTCCTGGTGTGGTTGGGCCTCCAAAGGCATGAGGAGCTGAGGATGTGAAGGGCCCAGGACCTTAGGTGACAGAAATAGAACAAACAAGTTATCAAGGCACCAAGGAGGAGGGCAAGACACCAGAGCCCAGGAGCCAGGGTCCAAAACCACCACAAAGCTGGCAGAGTAAGGCAGGAGCAGGCTTCTGTAAGGCCTAAGAGTTTGAGGTAATTCAGTGACACACAGGGAAGATTTAAATATTTTCTTTTCTTGAGCTTTATTTATCATATATACACAGTGTTTTGCCTGCACATACACCAGAAGAGGGCACCAGTTCTCATTATAGATGGTTGTGAGCCACCATGTGGTTGCTGGGAATTGAACTCAGAACCTCTAGAGGAGCAGTCAGTGTGCTTAACCTCGGAGCCATCTCTCCAGCCCCTAATTTTTTTTTTCTTTTAATTTAAAAACTTATATGTCTCAAAGAAAGATTTAGAACTGCTAGCCATTTCTTTGATCTATGTGGCCATAGTGACTAAATACATTTTTGTCTTTTATCATCATTTTCTTTCTTTAAAGTTTTTGTTTTTGTTTTTAGGCAGAGTTTCTCGGTGTAGCCTTAGCTATCCTAGACTCCTTTTGTAGACTAGGCTGGCCTTGAACTCACAGCAATCCACCTACCTCTGCCTCCCAAGTGCTGGGATTAAAGGTGTGAGCCACCACGCCCGGCTCTTTAAAGTTTTTAGTTTTACTCTGAGCAAAGTGAGGCTGGGCTGAGTTGAGAACTTTGGTACATGAGCATTTGCTCATAAGCCAACTGGGCAACAAGTACATTATGTAAAAGTAAAGTTTAGCAGCAGAGCATGGTTGCACACACCTTTAATCCCAGCACTTTGGGGAGGCAGAGGCAGAGGCAGGCTGATCTGTGTGGGTTCAAGGCCAGCCTGGTCTATAAAGTGAGTCCAGGACAACCAAGGCTACACAAGAGAGACTCTGTCCCTGAGGGGGCGGGGGTGGAAGTAAAATTTAGCCATATGTAGACAGCTTTTTTTCCCCCGAGACAGGGTTTCTCTGTGTCCTGGACTCACTCATTTTGTAGACTAGGCTGGCCTGGAAGTCACAATGATCCACCCATTTTCATAGGTTTTAAGATGTTTAGAGTACTCAAATTTATCAAATAGTAAGTATTTATCAGGTCTTAATATATGATCACAATATTTAAATTTGACTCTGTATAGTCCCTTATTTATTTATTTATTTATTTATTTATTTTGGTTTTTTTTTTTTCGAGACAGGGTTTCTCTGTGTAGCCTTGACTGTCCTGGACTCACTTTGTAGTCCAGACTGGCCTCCGAACCCACAGCGATCCGCCTGCCTCTGCCTCCCAAGTGCGGGGATTAAAGGCATGCGCCACCACGCCCGGCTAAGTCCCTAATTTTTTAAAGCAGGATTTCTTTGTTTTGTTTTGTTTGTTTGTTTTTGAGACAGGGTTTCTCTGTGTAACAGCCTTGGCTGTCCTGGACTCTCTTTGTAGACCATGCTGGTCTTGAACTCACAGAAATCCACCTGCCTCTGCCTGGAAGCAGGGTTTCTAGATAAGACCCTAAGCTCCCCAATATTGTTACTGTTGTGGTTAATTTAGAAGTATTGCCTAACAAATAGTTATTATTAGCCCTATAATTATTAATGTGGTGGTAATTTCTTTCTTTTTAAGATTTATTTATTTATTAAGTATACAGTGTTGTACTGCATGCCAGAAGAGAGACCCAGATCTCATTATAGATGGCTATGAGCTACCATGTGGTTGCTGGGAATTGAACTCAGGACCTTTGAAAGAGTAGGCAGTGGTCTTAACCTCTGAACCATCTCTCCAGCCCCAAGGTGGTAATTTTGAACCTGCTAGCAATCAATAAAAACACAGACACCTGTTATGTTTTAAAATAGCCTTGGTTCACCTGGGGCAGGGCAGATATTAATCCCCTAAACTGCCTCTCATATCTCCCTGCCAAAATCCCATGCCATCTGTTTCTAATAATTCCTATATAATCCCAAAT
Source organism: Acomys russatus (assembly GCF_903995435.1). Classification (NCBI taxonomy): domain Eukaryota; kingdom Metazoa; phylum Chordata; class Mammalia; order Rodentia; family Muridae; genus Acomys; species Acomys russatus. The sequence continues at coordinate 35,788,530 of NC_067143.1, read as the reverse complement.
ACTTGCTAATGCTCTTCATCTGGGCCAACTCCTCCATCCACACCCTCCATGTGCTTCTTACTCCACCTAGCCCATGGCGGCCTTCCTCCTCCTCCTCTTCCTGTCTCTTCCTCCCCATTCCACCCCCACCCCCAGATCTTCTTCCAGTCTCTGACTCTTCCTTTTCCCAAGAACCTCTCTGTCCCCAAAAGCCTGGGAACCTTAGCCACACCTATTCCATTTGCCCTGCCCTGATGTGTTGGCTTTTTGTTGGTCAAACAGAAACAAGGTTTTAGGCAAGGTAAAACAGTGAGTCTGCTCACTTGGGCAGACCAGACCAACCCCCAACAAGTCTCAGTAGCGGCTTGTTCCTAGACCAGCCGTTCTCTGCTCCAGGATCGTATATAGTTATGTAGTGACACATGGCATTTTTGTAAGACCCAATCCCCTCTCCCCACCTCCTGTAAGCATTCTGGCAGATATAAAGATTCTAAAGACACACTTGTCTCTCCATCTCACTTTGAGACTTTTGAAAGAATTGGCCCTAAGGATAATGGAGTTCCCTAGGAATCTCATATTGGGAAAAGGAAAAGGTGCTAGCCAGAGAAACTTGTCTTTCTGAAAGAGATTTCAAACAATTCTGGCGGCTTGTCAAACCGCCTTACAGAATGAGACTAAAACCCAGTGAGTCACTCTGGCTGTAACTGTATCTTTTTTTTTTTAACTATATTTTTTTTGGGGGGGAGGGGGATGGTTCATGACAAGGTTTTTCTCCTGGAACCCTCTCTGTAGACCAGGCTGGCCTCGAACTCAGAGACCATCCACCTCTGTCTCCTGAGTGCTGGGATTAAAGGCTGTGCCACCATCGCCCAGCCTATGTCATGGGTTTTAACACACTGTGGCCATTTCCATTCTCTTTTCAAATTCATATCTTTTATGTGCTAAAATAATTTTCTGGCATGCTCAATTAAAATATGAGCCCTCATGTGTACACAAGTACACATAAGCACATAAGGAATAAACAATATGGTTTTTAAAAAGGGGGGTCCATAATAAGGAAAAACAGTTGGAAAATCCCATCTCTATTTTGATTATAGGAACTTCTTAGAATTAACTCAACAGTATATTGCTTCTTATGGGGAAATCAGTATTTTAAATGTTTGCTAAGGTCAAGTCCAGGCTGTGAAACAGACGTTCTTTCATGTGCTCGCAGTGAGTCATAGCTTAGAGTCAGGCAGAATTGAAGGTTAAAGATTAACAGCTCATCAGCCGCAGCCCGGACCGAAGAAGTGGAGCCCAGCGCCTGCACAGAACCCGGGCTGGGACTCAGTCGGCTCCAGTTTAGACCTGGCAGGTCAGGATCCTCCTGGGCGTTTGTTTGCTAGGTCATTCTGCCCCTAAGCAGGTAATATAAGCACTCTACCAAGTAATATCCTTAGCATGGCGCTACTCTCATTTTAAAAATGTGAGTATTGAATCAGTGCTACAGCTTCGTGTCTACTTTAGTACTTTCCACAATCTAAAAGGGGCTCTAAGTCCCCTATCCTGGTTACATCATCTGGGTTTTATTGTTCCGAGTTCCCCAACTCAGTAGCCCTGGAGATTGATTTTGAACCATTCCCTCTGACTAAAGTAAACGAGTCTTTGTTCATGTACTGCTGTTGGCCAAACATGGCTCCACATCTTTTTTTTTTTTTTTTTTTTTTTTCCCCCTTTGGTTTTTTGAGACAAGATTTCTCTGTTATCTTGGCTGTCCTGGACTCACTTTGTAGACCAGGCTGGCCTCGAACTCACAGAGATCCACCTGCCTCTGCCTCCCAAGTGCTGGGATTAAAGGCGTGTGCCGCCACAACTGGCTAGCCCCTTATGTCTTTAATAAGCCCAGTACTCTGGAAGTGGAAGCCAAAGGATTTCTGTGAGTTCAAGGCCTGCATGGTCCACATAATGGCCAGGCTAGCAGGGGCCACATAGTGAGACTCTGCTTCAAACAACAACAAAACCAGGATATTCTTTCCTTAGGGCCCACCACCGTCAGGAGTACTTTCTCAGTTTCCCCTAATGACTCTCTATATGCACACTCACAAAACCAAAACCAGACAGACAACCAGGGTCAGAGGGGGTATGGCTCAGTGGATAAAGCACTTGTCATGCAAAAATGTGGCTGAGGTTCCAATCCAGGGAACCCACGTGAGAGCCTCAAAAGCATGGTAGCCTTCTGGAGTCCCAGCTCTTAGGTGGTGGAGCTAGGAGTCCCTTAGGGTAAGCTTTCTAGCTGGAGAAGCTGGACTTGAGGAGACCCAGGATCAGCGAGAGGGCCGGCCTCCACAGAGAACAATTGAGGAAGGTACCAGCTGTAAACCAGGCCTGTGGCCAAACAGGTGTGTCCACAGAAATCCAAACACACATATACACATACACATGCCAAGAAAAAGAAGAAGGAAATTATTGAAAGTAAAAGTGGCCAACCAAGCTGGGCATGGTGGTGCATGCCTTTAATCCCAGCACTTGGGAGGCAGAGGCAGGCAGATCTTTGAGTTCAAGGCCAGCCTGGTCTACAAAGTGAGTCCAGCGGGCCTGCAGAGATGGCTCAGAGGTTAAGAACACTGTCTGCTCTTCCAGAGGTCCTGAGTTCAGCAACCACACGGTGGCTCACAACCATCAGATAATGGGATCTGATGCCATCTTCTGGCATGTATCTGTCCATGCAGATAGAGCACTCATATACATAAAAATAATAAATATTTAAAATAAAGCAAATCCAGGACAGCCAAGGATAAACAGAAAAACCCTGTTTCAAAAACAAACAAAAAATGGCCAACCAAGACTGGAGGCACTTGCGTAAGCACAAAAAGCCTTGGGTTTGATCCTGAACAGTGAGGGGGAAATAATAAGAATAAATAAATGTGTCTGAGGGACTAGCAGTGGCGGTGGCGGTGGCGGTGGCGGTGCTGATGCACACCTTCCACTCCTAGCACTTGTGGAGGCAGAGGCTGGCAGATCCAGCATGGTCTACAAAGCTAGTTCCAGGGCAGCCAAGGCTACATAAAGCAGCCCTGTCTTGAAAAGAAGAGGAGGAGGAGAAGAAGAGGAGAAAAATGCTTGAGGTTTCATTGTTTTTAAGGAAGCACACCTGGCAATTTGCTCTGAGGCTGCAGGGTCTTTATTCCTCTCCCTCACAGGGAAAACTTGACCCTTCTGGGAGTCCCTGGTTCTGTCACTATTTCTCTAAGCAAGAACCACACCGCCGCCATGCCCATCTCCAGCAACTTTCGCCTTCTTCCCCCAGGGCGTGGTCCTCCTGGCAGTGCCACCGTCTGTGACAGGTTGTAAAAGGAATGCTCTTCCTCAGGTTCCAGCTTGTATACTGTCACCCGCCAGAGCTGCGTGTGGCCTCTGTTCTCATTTGCTCCCAATGGGATGGCAGAAGGAAGCAGCCAGGCAGCAGACTGCCCTGAAGTAGGGTGTCTTTCTGCTCCCCAAGCTTCCAAAATCCCCCTCTTTACTAATCTCACTTTTTTTTTTCCCAAACTGCATCTGTTGTTTACAACTGAACACAACGCGGTGTGGTATAGGACCCAGCACAGTGGAAGACCTTGACTGCAGGACCCGCCACTCCTCCAGAGGATGAGCAGGGATATTTCTGACCCCATAGCCATCAAGGACAAGCCACTTGTCAGCCTCTGTTATGTTCAAATTCATCTGCGCTAAACTTGGTGATGCCTCCCTTCTTTGAGATGTGGATCATCTGTGGCCAGGGAACTTGAACTTGGAAGGGCCTGGGTCACGTGTTCCTCACTCTGCACCTTGGTGAGGATGGGCGTGATGACTTGGCCAATATGAACTCTGGCCACTATGGCCAGGGGCTTCCACCAAAAAACAAAAACAAACAAACAAAAAAACCACCACTCCATTCAGAATGCCAGTCTGGAGCCTGTCAGCCGTACACAGGACAACATCTTGTTGATGCAGATGGTGTGAAGAGGGAATGGCCCCTCTCCAAGACAAAACCTATTTCCCCCCATAGATCTTCACAGTGTATTTGTCAGCTCAAATGTGGGTGGCGGCCTCCGGGGCGGTCACACTCGACTGACAGCACGTGGCTATGTAAAAAGAATTAATCAACTTTTGACTTCTTCAGTCCCAAGTCAAAGACCCGCAGCAGCTCGGCACTGGGAACGCCACCGCCCTGGCAGAAGGTGAGATTTGTATCCTGCCTGTCCTTGTGAAATCCGTAAACCAAGTCCCCCAAGTCTTCAGTTCAGAGGACTGTGACGGGAACAGAGCACGCGCCCCATAGCCCCTGCTACTCTACTCTGCTCCTTAAACAACTCAAAACAAAACAGAAATCCCTTAGAGGTGCACGCCTGTTATCTCAGCAAGAAAACAGAGGCAGGGTTGGAAGTCCCAGGTCAGCATGGTTTACACTGAGGAACCCAAAAACCCACACGACATATATGGAGTTTTGGTGGTGGTGGTTTGGTTTGGTTTTTTTTAATGTGTGGATATGGATGCATATGCCAGTTTGTGGAGGACCAAGGACCTCAAGTGCCATCTTCAGGAAGTGGTCTAATCTCCTTTGAGACAAGGTGGGGGATGGGGGAGTGCGGGGGAGTGGCCGCGCTACAAACCGGCTCCACTGTGCCCTGGATTTTCAAGTGGGTTCTGAATCACACTCAGATTGAGCCATCTGAGCCACCTTCTGAGCCCTGAGATTTCGATTCTGATTGGCCCGAGCGGTCTTTTTTGTTTCTTGTGTTTCAAGACTGTGATGTCCGCAGAATCTCCTGTAGCTCAGACTGGCCTCCAAAGCGCAATTCAGCAGAAGATGACTTTTAGCTTCTGATCCTCCTGCCTCAGCTTCCCAAGGGCTGGGATTCCAGGCTTGCTCCATGGCGCTCTATACAACCTTTTTTTTTTTTTTTTTTTTTTTTTAATTACAGGGACTTTCAACCATCCTAATGCTGTTAATACAGTTCCTCGTGTTGTTGTGACCCCAACACAGTTTTGTTGCTACTGCATAACGGCAATTTTGCTACTTTTACTAATCATAATGTAAATATCTCTTTTCCGATGGTCTCAGGTGACCCCTGTGAAAAGGTCATCGAACTCCCAAGGGGTCCCGGCCCACAGCTTGAAAACAGTTGTTCTAGGGCCTGGTGTGGTGACGCATGCCTGTAATCCCAGCACTCCAGAGGCAGAGGCTGGCGGATCACAGTGAGTTCGAGGCCAGCCTGGTCTACAAAGTGAGTCCAGGACAGCCAAGGCTACACAGAGAAACCCTGTCTCAAACCACGCCCCCACTTCACCTCACCTCCAGAGAGGGAGAGACTTGGAGTTCAAGGGCAGGAAAGGAAATTGATTTTCAGCTCTTGGCAGGTGGTGGTAGGAAGCACTATAGAAATCCACCCTCCCTCCCAAGCAGAGCATCCCTAACACTGTAATCTGTGACTCAGCTCCCCTCGGCCTCCTCCGCTTCCTCCTCCTCCTCCCTGGCCCCCAGGATCTTACACTTCTGAGCCCAAGGAAAATCACTATCTGGAGCACCTGAGTCTAAGTACCACCAAGGCTCTGAAGAACACCTCCTGCCAACCCCAACCCCCATCCTCCTCCTCCTCCTTGTGTGTGTGGTATATGAATGTGTGTGTGTGTGTGTCTGCTCCTGTGAGTGCCTATGAGGTTGACATTTGGATGTCTTCCTCAATCACTCTTCTTCCTCCTCCCCTCCTCCTCCTCCTTCTTCTTGATTTATTTATAATGTATACAATGCCTGCATGTACTCCTGCACTCCAGAAAAGGGCACCAGATCTCATTATAGATGGTTGTGAGCCACCATGTGGTTGCTGGGAATTGCACTCAGGACCTTTGGAAGAACAGCCACTGCTCCTAACCTCTGAGCCATCTCTCCAGCCCCTACTTTATTATTATTATTTTTTATAGTTATTTATTATTATGTATACAGTGTTCTGCCTACATATACATCCGCAGACCAGAAGAGGGCATGAAATCACATTAGAGATGGTTGTGAGCCACCATGTGGTTGCTGGGAATTGAACTCAGGACCTCTGGAAGAGCAGTCAGTGCTCTTAACCATCTCACCAGTCCCCTATTATTATTACTTTTTTAAATACAGGGTTTCTCTGTGTAGCCTTGGCTGTCCTGGACTCACTCTGTAGACCAGTCTGGCCTCCAACTCACAAAAATCTGCCAGTCTCTGCTTCCCAAATGTTGGGATCAGAGGCATGCGCCACCACACCCGGCTCTGATACCTTTTCTTTAAAAAAAAATGTATTCCCGAGAAGAGACTTGATACCCTATGAGCATATACAGGGGGAGGTAATCCCCCTCAGGAACAGTCATAGGGGAGGGAGGAAAGAATGGGAGGACACAAGGGATGGGATAACCATTGAGATGTAACAAGAATAAATTAATAATAAAAAATTTAAAAAAATGTATTCACTTTTCAAAAGTATTATTATTTTGGGTTTTTGAGACAAGGTTTCTCTGTGTAGCCATGGCTGTCCTGGACTCAAACTCATAGGGATCCTCCTGCCTCTAACTCCGGAGTGCTGGGATTAAAGGCGCGTGCCACCGTGCCCAGCCTAAATTTATTCACTTTTACTGTGTGTGTGTCACATGTATACATGAGCCTTTGGAGACCAGAGGAGAGCATCAGATCCCCTGGACCTGGAATTATAGGCACTTATGAGCTGCCTCTATGGGTACTGGGACTTTAACTCAGGACCTCTAGAGGAGCAGTAAATGCTCTTAACCACTGAGCCATCTCTTTAGCCCTATCATCACCATTACCTTTTCTTTCTTTTTTTTTTTTTTTAAGATTTATTTATTATTATGTATATAGTGTTCTGCCTAAATGTACACTTGTAGGTCAGAAGAAGACACCAGATCGCATTACTGATGGTTGAGCCACCATGTGGTTGCTGGGAATTGAACTCAGGACCTCAGGAAGAGCAGTCAGTGCTCTTAACCTCTGAGCCATCTCTCCAGCCCAATATTTTTCATTTTTTTATTTGTGTATGGGGTGTGTATACATGTGTATGTGAGTGTGCTTGTCCGTGTGTGTGCCAATGCAGGCCGGAGACTCAGAGATCAGTGTCAGGGTCTTTATTGCTTGACACCTTTTTTTCCCCCGAAATAGGGTCTCACTATGTAGGACACTTTAAAAAATATTTCTTTTAATTTACCTTTATTTTATGTGCATCAGTGTTTTGCCTACATTTATGTCTATGTGAGAGTGTCAGATCTTGGAGTAGGGACAGTTTTGAAATGCCATGTGGGTGCTGGGATTTGAACTCAGGTTCTGTGGAAGAGCAGTCAGTGCCCTTAATTCTAAGTCATCTCTCTCCAGCACACCCTTCCCCTTTTTTAAAAGGATGCAGAAATAAAGAATTGAGACACAAGAAAGAATTAGCTCAACAAGTAATGAATCTACAAGAATTAGGGAACTGAAGACATGGCTCAAAGGTTAAGAGCATTGACTGCTTTTCCAGAGGTCCTGAGTTCAATTCCCAGCAACCACACGGTGGCTCACAACCATCTATAATGTGATCTGATGCCCTCTTCTGGCCTGTAGATGTACAAGCAGGTAGAGCACTGTATACATAATAATAAATAAGTAAATCTGTGCTCGCTTCAGCAGCACATATACAAAAATTGGAACGATACAGAGATTAGCATGGCCCCTGCGCAAGGATGACACGCAAATTCGTGAGGCATTCCATATTTTTCAGAGGAAGGATAGCAGGTTACCAAGAAGAGACTTGATACCCTATGAGCATATACAGGGGGAGGAAATCCCCCTCAAGAACAGTCATAGGGGAGGGGAATAAGGGGAAAATGGGAGAGAGGAAAGAATGGGAGGATACAAGGGACGGGATAACCATTGAGATGTAACAAGAATAAATTAATAAGAAATTTTTAAAAAATAAACTTTTTTTTTTTTTTGAGACAGGTTTTCTCTGTGTAGCCTTGGCTGTCCTGGACTTACTCTGTAGACCAGGCTGGCCTTGAACTCACAGTGATCTCCTGCCTCTGGGATTAAAGGCATGTGCCACCACATTTGTTTAAATAAAAAAATCTTTTCTTTTTTTTAAATAAAAAAAATCTTAAAAAAAAAAAAAAAAAAAGAATTAGGACTGGGGGGATCCCCACCTGGATTTTTTTTTTTTTTTTTTTTTTTTTTAGCTAAGCATGGTGGTGTGGTGCACACCTTTTGTAAGTTCAAGGCTAGCTAGCCTTGTCTACAAAGTGAGTTCAGGACAACCAAGGCTACACAGAGAAACCCTGTCTTGAAAGACCAAAAAAAAGATAGTCATTCCACACCTATCTTATTTGTTGTGGAAAATGCAGGTGAAAAGAGTGGAAACTTTTCTAGAAATTGAATTATTCATGAAATCTGACTCATTTGTACAAATAATGGAAATTTTTTTCCCCTCAAAAAGCTAATGTAGGAGCCATGTGGTGTCGGTAGCAGTAGTGGTGCACAGCTTTACTCCTGGCACTCCTCGGGAGCAGAGGCAGACAGATCTCTGTGAGTTCGAGGCCAGCCTGGTTTACAAAGTGAGTCTGGGACAACCAGGGCTCTGTCACACAGAGAAACCCTGTCTCAGGGGGGGAAAAAAAGTATGGTAAGAGGCTTTAGTAATGTGTGCGGTATGGGAAAAGCCTCAGAGTTGTGACCTCATCACTCCTCACAGGACACACACGGGAGAGAGGCCCTGCCAGCGCCGCAGCTGTGAGGAGAAGTTCAGCGACAGCTCCACACTTGTAACACATCAGAGAGCCCACACCAGCGAGAGACCCTCTGAGTGCCCAAAATGTGGGGAGGCTTTTGGGCAGAGGCCGCATCTCATAATGCATCAAAGAACGCACACAGGAGAGAAGCCCTACACCTGCCTGGAATGTCAAAATCTTTAGTTGGAGCTCAGATTTCGTTACCCACTGGAGGGTATGCTTGGGAGATGAAGTCTTACCACTGTGAGGACAGTTTTAGCCAGAGATAAGACTTGATCAAGCACCGAAGAACCCACACTGGAGAAAGGCCTTTTGAGTGTCCAGCATGCAGGAATGACTTCAGGAACAGTTTTCACTTTGTGGCTCACATGAATATAACACACAGGAGTAAGACCTCTCAGTTGTCTCAGATGTCACAAAAGTTTCAGTCGGAGCTAGGCGGTGGTGGCACACACCTTTAATCCCAGCACTTGGAAGGCAGAGGCTGGCGGATCTCTGTCAGGACCAGATCTGTTCTGTCTTTCTATTCTGTGTTGTAGTGAACAGGATGATTTTATTTTATTTTTTTAAGATTTATTTATTATTATGTATACAGTGCCAGAAGAGGGCATCAGATCACATTATAAATGGTCGTGAGGCACCGCACCATGTGGTTGCTGGGAACTGAACTCAGGACCTTTGGAAGAGCAGGCGGCACTCTTAACCACTAAGCCATCTCTCCAGCCCCATGAACAGGATAACTTACAGTGTCCCAATAGTGTTGTAAACACAAAAGACATTTCTTCACAGGGCATAACAGAGTCCTCATGCTTGGATACTAAAATAGAAGTGAGACAATGGGCTTGCCAGTAGTGGCGCACGCCTTTAATCCTAGCACTCAGGGGGCAGAGGCAGGTGGACCCCTGTGAGTTTGAGGCCAGTGTAGTTTACAAAGGGAGTCCAGAACAGCTAAGGGAAACCCTCTCTCAAAAAATACAAGAACCAAACCAAAGCAACCAACCAAACCAAACAAACAAACAAATAAATGAGAGAATGGTATGGCGGCCTACTGACCACACATAAACTAGCTGGTGTGCCTTGATACAGAGTAGATAGTGGTGTTGAAAATTAGCATCTAAGGTCTGGCTATCAGGGCAGTTTAACTTATCTAATTTAGACACGAGGGAAGCAGGAGGCTCCGGAGTTCAAGTTCATCCTAATCTATATAGTGAGTTCAAGGCAGCCTGGCCTCCATGAGACTCTTCCTTTTTAAAAAAAGTGGTGGTGTTTTTTTTTTTTTTTAAGATTTATTTATTTATTATACAGTGTTCTGCCTCCATGTACACGTACACACTAGAAGAGGGCACCAGATCACATTATAAATGGTTGTGAGCCACCATGTGGTTGCTGGGAATTGAACTCAGGACCTTTGGAAGAGCAGGCGGCGCTCCTAAACTCTGAGCCATCTCTCCAGCCCAATTTTATTTATATATATATATATATATAAAGCTTACCATGGTCAGGGTCATGGGTTTGATCACCACACTGTACACAAAAGTCAGGTGGTTCAGGACTTGAATCCCAGTTACTTAGGAAGCTGAGACATGAGGATCAACACAAGGGCTTCTGGGGCAGTTTGGTGGGACTCTGTCTCAAAATGAAAACACTGGGCTGGAGAGATAGATGGCTCAGAGGCTAAGAGCACTGACTGCTCTTCCAAGGGTCATGAGTTCAATTCCCAGCAACCACATGTTGGTGCACAACCATCTATAACAAGATCTGTATCCATAATAAATAAATAAATCTTTTTTAAAAAAATGAAAACACTAAGGGGCTGAAGAGATGGTTCTGTGCCTAAGAGGACCCATGTGGCAGCCATATCCACCTGTAATTCCAGTCCCTGGATTCCGGTGCCCTCTTCTGGGAATCAAGCATGCACGTTGTATGTAGACATTCATGCCGACAACACATTTGTACATAGCATAATTTATTTTGTTTTGTTTTCAGAGACAGAGTTTCTCTAGGTAATAGCCCTAGCTGTCCTAGAACTCTCTTTGTAGACCAGGCTGGCCTCAAACTCACAGAGATCCGCCTGCCTCTGCCTCCTGAGTGCTGGGATTAAAGGCCTGCACCACCATGCCCGGCATATAATAGTGTAATTTAAAAATGAAAAAGAAAATATTAAGGCCCAAACAAAAACCAGCTAGCTAGAGAGATGGCCAAGACATCCAAAGCACATACTGCTCTATCTGGAGGACCTGAGTGTTTTCCAGCAGCCATACTGCCTGTAACTCCAGCTCCAAGGCACCCGATGCCCTGCACCCATGGTCACATACCCACACACATACATAAGTGAAAACTCAAAACAAAGCCAACACTGGGAGCTGTACATGATGACACCAGCCAAGTTTCACAGTGAGATGTTCTCCCTCCCTCCCTTCTCTCCCCCTCTCCTCCCCCCTCTCACACACAGGCTGGGGATATAGCTCAGTAACGGAGTACCCATTTAATATGTGAAATGGGTCTAGGTTCAGCCTGCAATACCATAAAAAACGAATACCAAAAAACCCCTAGTGCAGTGTCTGGCCCTTCAAACATCCTCAGTACACGCTTAGCTTTTGTTGTTTCGATGTGGCTGTGTGAGAGAGAGCAGCTTGTAGGGCTGAGTCTCCTTCCACCTTTATGTAGGTTCTGGGGATTGAACTCAGGTCTCCAGGCTGTGTTACCTCAGTCCCCGTCGCCGTTTTCTTCCCTCTCTTTACTTTCTTGCTAAGCTTGGTTGGTTTGTTTCCCAGACTCATTGTGTCTGAGTTCAGAACTTGCAAGAAAGCAGTAACAGATTTCATAAAATGGAAACTCTCTCCCAGTGAATTGCTGTTCAGGCATTAGTCACCAACTGTCTCATCGCATGACAAGGCAAAATTAGCCCAGTGGGTGTCTGTGGTTATAGACGCTGAAAGCACCTCCACCCTCTGCACGGAGCTTCTGCTGTAAGCTTTGGCCTTTCTTGTGTGTGTGTGTGTGTGTGTGTGTGTGTGTGTGTGTGTGTGTGTGTGTAAAAGTGAAAACCTTTTACTTACTGAGCTTGGAGCGTATGACTTGCTCAGGCCCCAGGGATCCTTGTATGTTTCTGACGCCCAGTGCTGGGATTACTAATGTGTCTGAATCTTTGTTTGGTTTTGTTTTGTTTGTTGGGTTTTTTGAGAGAGGGTTTCTCTGTGTAGACTTGGCTGTCCTGGACTCACAGCAATCCACCTGCCTCTGCCTCCCTGTGCTGAGATTAAAGGCGTATGCGACCATACCTGGCTTTTTTTTGCTTTTTTAAAGATTTATTTATTATTTATACAGTATTCTGCCCACAAGTGTGACTGCCCACCACAAGAAGACACCAGATCTCATTACATAAAGGTGGTTGTGAGCCACCATGTGGTTGCTGGGAATTGAACTCGGGACCTTCGGAAGAGCAGACAGTGCTCTTAACCTCTGAGCCATCTATCCAGCCCCCTTTTTTTGGTTTTTGAAACAGGGTTTCTCTTGTAGTCCTGGCTGTCCTGGACTCACTTTGTAGACCAGGCCGTCTTTGAACTCATAGAGATCTGCCTACTTCTGCCTCCTGAGTGCTGGGATTACAGGTGTGCACCACTGCACCCCACTATGAGTCTGACTTATTTCTGAACATGTGTTGAGTATTGAACTCTGGTTCTGCTTTTGAGTCAACTACAGCCCCCACACACCCGTACTTCTGGGCGTGGTGGTGCACGCCATTAATCCTAGCACTGGGGAGGCAGAGGCAGGTGGTTGGCTGTGAGTTTGAGGCCAGCCTAGTCTACAAAGTGAGTCTAGAACAGCCAAGGCTACACAGAGAAACCTTGTTTCAACCCCTCCCCCCCAAAAAAACCACAAAAACCAACCAACCAAACAAACAAACAAAAAAGGCCACCCAGCTAGGTAGCCAAGAATAATTGTGACCTCCTGATCCTCTGGCCTCTCCAGCTCTTCTGCGTTCACCTTTCCTGTCCCTCTGTGCCTCAGTACCCCTGCAATTTTCCTTTTTTGGTCACAATAAGCCTATTGTGTACCTTGAAGTCTTCTTGGTGCTGTTCTCTCTCTTTCTGCCCAGAACGTTCCTCACCGGGTCTTTACATAGCCTATTTTCAGGCAGATTTTGCCTAAACTCTCCTCCTTACCAAGACTTTTCCTGGCAGCCACATCTGGGTTTCACCTCTTCCCCCAACATCTTTTCTGTTCACTGAAGTTCTTATACTTATTGCAGTTTCCTGTTTGCTTTTGATAAATCCCATGAAAGGAAAAATCCATTTATCTTTTTCATGCTGTCATAATAAATGCTAAAGAAAGGCTTGTAAGGCCGGGGCATGGTGCCGCATGCCTTTAATCCCAGTACTTGGGAGACAGAGGAAGGTGGATCTTTGTGAGTTCAAGGCCAGCCTGGTCTACAAAGTGAGTGCAGGACAGCCAGGGCTACACAGAGAAACCCTGTCTGGAAACACTGAAAGAAAAAAAAAAAAAAACAAAAGAAATAAGCCAGACGTGGTGGCACACGCCTTTAATCCCAGCACTCGGGAGGCAGAGGCAGGTGGGTCTCTGTGAGTTCGAGGCCAGCCTGGTCTACTAAACGAGTCCAGGACAGTCAAAGCTACACAGAGAAACCCTGTCTCAAAAGACCAAAAGAAAAAATAAATAAATAGAACAGTATCAAGTGAGATGAAGCTGGAAAGGAGCAAGGATCACTCCTTAAGGCAGAGCCACCACTGCCCAGCTTTAAAGTTTATTGTTGTTCTTGGTCTCATATATTCCAGGCTAGTCTCAAACTCACTAAATAACCCAGGACGACCTTAACTCCTAAACCTACTGCTTCGACTTCCCAAGTAATGAGATTTTTGTTTTATTTGATTGAGACGGGGCTCAGCTCTAGCCAAGGCTGGCTTCAAATTTGTGGTAATCCTCCTGCCTCAGCCTCCTGAACGCTGGGATTACACCACAGTCAACAAGTTTTAACTATTCAAACCCAGTGCATTGGTAAATGCCTTTAATCCCAGCACTTGGGAGGCGGAGGCAGGCGGATCTCTGTGAGTTCTAGGCCAGTCTGGTCTGCTGCTTGATCCTAATTACAGCCAGCCTCCCAGAGCATTCATTCGGTCTTTCTCTCCTTGAAGTTCCTCCTGCTCAATTCAACTCTCCTTCTCTCCCTGTTTCCTTCATATTGTCTTGTAGTAGCTGCCTCTGTAGTGTGTGTGTGTGTGTGTGTGTGTATGTGTGTGTGTGTGTGTGTGTATAAAAATACCTTCTGCTTTTGAAATTAAAAAAAAAAAAAAAAAGCAGATGTACCCAAAGCCAACAAAGAGTATGAATACCAGGCGTCTGTCTCCCCTGCCCTTGTCCCCTCCCCCAGCCTCACCCCCTAGGTCCCAGGTCCCCTGCCCTTGTCCCCTCCCCCAGACTCACCCCCTAGGTCCCAGCTCCCCTGCCCTTGTCCCCTCCCCCAGCCTCACTCCCTAGGTCCCAGCTCCCCTGCCCTTGTCCCCTCCCCCAGACTCACCCCCTAGGTCCCAGCTCCCCTGCCCTTGTCCCCTCCCCCAGCCTCACCCCCTAGGTCCCAGGTCCCCTGCCCTTGTCCCCTCCCCCAGACTCACCCTCTAGGTCCCAGCTCCCCTGCCCTTGTCCCCTCCCCCAGCCTCACCCCCTAGGTCCCAGGTCCCCTGCCCTTGTCCCCTCCCCCAGACTCACACCCTAGGTCCCAGCTCCCCTGCCCTTGTCCCCTCCCCCCGCCTCACCCCCTAGGTCCCAGGTCCCCTGCCCTTGTCCCCTCCCCCAGCCTCACCCCCTAGGTCCCAGGTCCCCTGCCCTTGTCCCCTCCCCCAGACTCACCCCCTAGGTCCCAGCTCCCCTGCCCTTGTCCCCTCCCCCAGACTCACCCCCTAGGTCCTAGTTCCGTCAGTCTGGCAAGCCAGGTCTTGTTTCCAGCTTTTCCTTTCCATTCTTGGGGCCAGTCATCTGAACCACAGCAATGGCTTTCCATCTGGTCTGCTTAACTTTCCCTTTCAGTTCCTATCAGCAAGCCTGGAGAGCTCTCCGTACACCAAGGCGTACCCTGAAGCCTAGAGCGCTGAGAACAAAAGAAAGAAAGAGCTCTACACTGAAGAGTGGCTTGTCTTTCGGCAGGTTTCTTGACCTCCCATCTTTCCTTGCGCGTAAAATGAGGATAGGCACGGTCCTTCCTTATGGTGTTGGCAGACGATAAAGAGGAAGCTACGCAGAGCTCTGCGAGCACCTGGAACGCTATCTGTTCCGTAAACGTCAATGGCGATGATGCCAGAGATGAGGATCTTCTCCTCGGATGAGTTACTGACCTCAGTGCTTAGTATTTAGGTGAAGAAGTTGGGCGTGCTGGCTTATGCCCGGGAGGCAGGGGACTTGCCATAAAGTTGAGGCCAACCTGGACTATAGAGTGAGACCCTCTCAAAAAAGAAAAAGAGAGAGAGAGAGAGAGAGAGAGACTGGAGAGATGGTTCAGCAGTTAAGAGCACTGGCTGCTCTTCCAGAGGACCTGGATGGATTCCTAGGACACACATGTTTAACCATCTGTAACTGCTGTTTCAGAGCCTCTGACACCCTCTTCAAGCCTCTGTGGCTACCAGGAATGGAAGTGGTACATAGACATACTTGCAGGCAAAACACTCAAACACACAAAATAAAACTTGTAAAAAAAGAAAGAAAGAAAGAAAGAAGCCAGGCATGGTGGCACCCACCTTTAATCCCAGCACTTAGGAGGCAGAGGCAGGTGGGTCTCTGTGAGTTTGAGGCCAGACTGGTCTACAGAGTGAATCCAGGACAGTCAAGGCTACACAGGGAAACCCTGTCTCAAACTCCTTCTCCCCCCAAAAGAGGGAGAGATCCTATCTCAAAAGACCAAGCACCACAATGACAAATAGGAAAACAGAACATTCTTCTGAAGACTGACCTTTCTACTCAGACCTCATAAAAGTGAGTTATGACAAGTGGGAGTCAGTCCAAGTTCCTGGGCCCTGATCAGACACCAAAAACTTCTTGCCTCCCAGCTTTTCTGTGTGTGTGTGTGTGTGTGTGTGTGTGTGTGTGTGTGTGTGTGTGTGTGTGTAACAGCCCTTTCTGTCCTGGACTTTGTAGACCAGGCTAGACTTGAACTCACAGAGACCCACCTACCTCTGGAGTGCTGAAATGACAGGCCTGTGCCACTGCCATGGGCTGCCTCCTCTCCCAACTATTTTTTATTTTTTTGTTTTGTTTTGTTTGTTTGGTTTTTCCAGACAGGGTTTCTCTGTGTAGCCTTGACTATCCTGGACTCGCCTTATATATCAGGCTGGCCTCGAACTCACAGCGATCCACCTGCCTCTACCTCCCAAGTGCTAGGATTAAAGGCATGTGCCACCACTGCCCAGCTTTCCCAACCTTTTTGCTTTTCTATGGTGCTGGGAACTGAATCCAGGCCTCAAGTGCTGGGAATTCTCTTCCCTTCTGTATCAGTCAGTTAACTAAATGCCTAGAAGGTTTGTAGGCTCACCCCCCACCCCCACCCCTGCTATAAACCTCTAAACTTGGATCTCCTGTCCGACTAGGGAATGCCCCTTATATTAGCAACTGTCATGTGACATCATCCCCCCCCCCCCACTTCAGGAAACAATGGTTATTTCCACAGGGTGTGGACATTTTTACAGCTCTAGTTAACTCCTGCCAAATCTTGTAAGTGAATCAACCACTTTATAATGTTATCAGCAGTAGTAACTGGCTACTGCTTTCACCACACCCTCCTCTGTGAGAAACAGCTGTGCTGGGTTAACAGCGAGAACTCCCACCTGCTGTCTTAATGTGTGTGCCTTTGAATGCTTGAGAGGGTGAACATTCTTTCATGTCAGCTACTTCCCAGCATTCATCCTCTACATGACCATAGGCATTCCCAAGGCAGGATGGGGGTGGGGGTGGGATCAAGGCTATGATGATCATTTGATCTTGAGGAAGTCGCTCATCTTTTTTTTGTTCTCCTCTCCCTCCCTCACTGATGTATCATTTTTTAAAAAAATATTTATTTATTATTATGTATACAGTGCTCTGCCTGCATGTGTGCCTGTCTGCTAGAAGAGGGCGCCAGATCTCACCATAGATGGTTGTGAGCCACCATGTGGTTACTGGGAATTGAACTCAGGACCTCTGGGAGAGCAGTCAGTGCCCTTAACCTCTGAGCCATCTCTCCAGCCTGATGTATTATTTTTAAAAAAACATCCTAAGCTATATATGTACATTTACAGAATTATTAGAAAATACAACTGAGTAAACAAACAAGAAAAAAAAATCACCTGTATTCAACCAGATGTGGTGCTGCAACTCTTTAATTCCAGATCTCTGTCAGCTGAAAGCCAGCCTGGTTTACATAGTGAGTACCAGGCCAGCCAGGGCTACATATCAAAAACCAAACCAACCAACCAAAAGCAGCAGGCAGAGAGGTAGGTGGCTGTCTGTGAGTTCCAGAACAACAAGGCTACAAAGTAAGACCTTGTCTCAACAAATCAACTGCAAGGGCACTACCACCTCTGAAGCTGATAACTACAAGAGCCAGAATATGAAAAGATTTTCCTTTTGAGACAGGGTTTCTCTGCGTAGCTTTGGCTGTCCTGGACTCACTCTGTAGACCAGATTGGCCTTGAACTCACAGCGATCCACCTGCCTCTGCCTCCTGAATGCTGGGATTAAAGGCATGTGCCACCACGCCTGGCTTTAAAGAATAGTTTTTTGTTTTGTTTTTGTTTTTGTTTTTTAAAGAACAGTTTTAATTCAAGTTTTTTTTTTTTTTAATTGTCTGGAGAGACAGCCGTGGGTGGTGTTGAGAACCAAACTCTTATATTTATGGTTGGGAGCCTAGCCTTTAACGGCTGAGCCATCTCTCCAGCCCTTAATTCAAGTTTTTTGATGTATTTATTTATTTTTGGTTTTTTGAGACAGGGTTTCTCTCTGTAGCCTTGGCTATCCTGGACTCACTTTGTAGACCAGGCTGGTCTCGAACTTACAGCAATCCACCTGCCTCTGCTTCTTGCCCTTGATCTACTTATTTAATGTGACTGCTGAAAACTCCAAATTATTTAAAAAAAAAAAAAAAAAAAGTATGTTCCTGGGTATTGCAAAGACACACAAAGTGAGAGTAACTCAGCAAGGCAATTTATTTTGGGGGGCTGAGGCTGGAGTGATGGCTCAGTGATTAATAGTACTAACTGTTGTTCCAGTGGACCCAGGTGTCCCAGCACCCACGTGACAACTCAACTGTCTGTAACTTCAATCCCAGGGGATCCAACTCCCTCTTCTAGGCTCCTCAGGCACGAGAGAGACATGCATGCAAACCCTTATACACATGAAATAATGAAAAAAATTTTTGAGGCGCCAGGCACAGTGGTTGTTGTAAATGAGGCACTCCACCAAGGGACTCAGAGGCAGTGGCTTATCTCATCCCCCTCTGCTGCCAGGTGCAAAGTATAAAAGGCCCCAGGCACCCCAGCTGTCTCTCCCCCTCCCCCTTCCCCCACCCCCTCTGCTCTATCTTGTTCATTCTGTCCCTCTGGCTGCCTCTCTCTCTCTCTCTCTCTCTCTCTCTCTCTCTCTCTCTCTCTCTCTCATATCCCCACTCCAAAACAGCCCTTTGCTTCCCCTCCCCCAATAAACCTCTTGCCCTATTGCATGGTGTGATTTCTTAGTGGCACACATTGGCATGGGCCCACCAAAGGTTACACACCCACCCACACCACCCACCGCGCTCCCAGCTTTATCCTAACAGTAGCACACACTTTTAATCCCAGCACAGTGGGAGGCAGAGGCAGGCAGGTGAGTCTCTGTGAGTTTGAGGCTAACACAGTAAGATTCAAGCCAGCCAAGGCTGTATAGTAGGATCTCTTCCTTAAAAACTTTTTTAAAAAGTCGATTGTGTTGGCATATGCCTTTAATCCCAGCACTCGGGAGGCAGAGGCAGGTGGATTGCTGTGAGTTAGAGGCCAGCCTGGTCTACAAAGCAAGTCCAGGACAGCCAAGGCTAACATAGAGAGACCCTGTCTCAAAAAACAAAACAAAACAAAACAAAAAGTACACAAGGCCCAAACTGGGTTAGCAAGCATATTGGTGGGGTGGGCCACTTAGTTTTAATTTTAACACAGGGTGGTAATGTCTCAACCCACTGACAAGTGCTCTGCTTCACAATATGAAGGGACTGGCTAATTCATGGTGGGCACAAAGAGGACCAACGTGATGGAGTCACGTCTCAGGAACATCTGGCATCCAGGAGCTGAGCACACCGGAGAGTTTCACAAGACGGGGGCCATTTTTAAAATACTGGCTCCTGGTGGGCTGGCCACCTTTGATAGGAAAGACTGTTTCTCACAATTTGCCCCTCTAGAGCATGTATTGTCACTCTTTTCTTCAAACCCAGGCACCATGCAATGACTTCCTAAAGTCTCTAGTAATGGTGAATTACTGTTATGATAAGTGACTGGGGATTGGTTGGTGAGAGTGGGCTTTGTGAGCAACCAACAAGCTCAGCAGAGATGGCTCTTTGCAAGCAGAAACAGCTGAAGTCACAAGCATGGCATTCATTGGCTCAGAAGACTATGCTATGCACCACTACCTTGAAAAAAAAAAATAGGGCCGGGCATGGTGGCACACGCCTTTAATCCCAGCACTCGGGAGGCAGAGGTAGGCAGAGGTAGGCTGTGAGTTTGAGGCCAGCTTGGTCTACAAAGTGAGTCCAGGACAGCCAAGGCTACACAGAGAAACCCTGTCTCAAAAAACAACAACAACAACAACAAACAAAACAACAGCAACAACAATAGTGTAATGAATTACTATTATTTGTGTGAATACCATTAAACTATAACACTTTACAAAGTTTCAAGGAAACTGTATAGAGAACAAAAGGCAATCAAAAAATCTTTTATATGCTCTGTACAGTCCAGAGAGTAAGCAACCATACCCGGTGCTCTAGGTTTTGGACTAGTGCAAATAGGAGCTAGAAGCAACAGTGCACAGGAAAACCTCATTGAACTGATGGTGTTTACAACACCCAGCAGAAATCACTTAGCAAAGACCTTTAAAATCATGATTCGGAAAATACTCTGGAGAGACGTTTCTAGGTCCTCTCTGTCCTCTCCGTGGATTGTCAACAGCCCTTTCCCCCCTTATACCTGTAATTTAAAGACTACAGAAAACAATAACACCCACAAGAGCCTGGGGAGGGATGCCACTAGCCAGCTCTTTCTCCTTACCCTGTCCATCACTGTAACTGGAAAGGAGAAACAAACCAAGGGTCCCAGGACTCCACAGTGCAGAAGCAAAATCAGACCAGCTAGCATGGAGTATCTCCGTTAGAGGAAAACTGCAGAAAGTCCAGCCTTTCAACACAACAAGCTCTTTTACCTCAGGCTGTTGGCAGTTGCCTAACGTTAACTGCACTTGGTAATGTAGCATTTTGGTCCTGACTGGTTCTGTGCTTCCCAAGCCTCTGCTCCAAGTCACTGGAAATTCACAGGGGCCACCTGGGAGTGTTAGCTCCTGTTGGTAGCTGGCTAGTGCCGGAAGCATTGCACGTCTTCTCTAGCTGCCAGTAAATACATCAAGCAAAAACAATTGTCAGAATTTAAAGTAACAGGAGCCGGGCGTGGTGGCGCACGCCTTTAATCTCAGCACTCGGGAGGCAGAGGCAGGCGGATCGCTGTGAGTTCGAGGCCAGCCTGGTCTACAAAGTGAGTCCAGGATGACCAAGGCTACACACAGAGAAACCCTGTCTCGAAAAAAACCAAAAAAAAAAAAAAAAAAAAAAAAAAAAAGAATTTAAAGTAACAAAGCCAGGTCTGGTGGTGCACGCCTTTAATCCCAGCACTCGGGAGGCAGAGGCAGGGGGATCTCTGTGAGTTTGAGGCCAGCCTGGTCTATAGAGTGAGTCCAAGACAGCCAGGGGTACACAGAGAAACCCTGTCTCAAAAAAACAAACAGGGGCTGGAAAGAGGGCTCAGAGGTTAAGGTCCTGAGTTCAATTCCCAGCAACCACAGGGTGGCTCCCATCCATCTATAGTGAGATCTGGTACCCTCTTCTGGACACTGCATACTTAAATAAATAAAAAAAGAAAAAGAAAAAACAAACAAACAAACAAAAAATAGTTAATCCCGATTTAAAGCCTTAACAGCACTGTGTGGTGGTTTTACCCAGGTAGAAAAGAAACCTCCAGGAACCACAGCTAAGGCAGTGTGGGATGACTGCGCACTACCGCACCCCAGAGCTGGCTGCACTCCCTTCCCTTACAGGTATCTATCCAGAGACTCCCTAGTTTGAGGGAAAAAAGGGAGAATCCTGTGCCAGGGAGAGATCATAGGGAGTTAAACTTAGCATTACTTATTTGGCTCCTTTAACATGGTGGTCAGTAAGCCGCAGAAGTCTGAGAAGGGCAGAAAAAAGAAAATAAGAAAAGGTTCTGAGCCGGGCGTGGTGGCATTTATCTTCAATCCCAGCACTGGGGAGGTAGAGGAAGGCGGATCTTTATGAGTTCGAGGCCAGCCTGGTCTACAGGGCGACCTACAAGGCAACATAGAGAAACCCTGTCTTGAAAAACCAAAAAAAAGGAAAAGGTTCTGGTTTTGTTTTGCTTTGTTTTTTTCTCTTCCCAGGAAGACAGATAAAGGATATCACCTGTTTTTGTTTTCAGAGTGCAAGTCACTAAGTAGATTATGGAATTTTGGTGTTCTGCTGTGGCTTCCAGATGATCTGGGGGAAACGGGGTGGGGGATCCTCTTTTGAGGTTCTTAATCTCCCCAATAAAGCAATTTAAGAAGGAGGGTTCAAATAGAAGGTTAATGACAATTTTATTAGAGTTTAAGACCCCAAAGCAGGCCAGCCATAAATCTCAGCTATTGCTGGAGGAGACGAACGGAAGAGGGGCGGGGCGGGCGGGGAGGGCGGGCACATGGGGGCAAGGGGCTATAGCTTCCTGTTTGGGCAGCTGACCTCAGAGCCAGTGAGAGAGAATTATCCAATCCAGTTCCCTCCTGCTGGAGAGCCGAACCTCAGGGACAATGGAGTCTGAAGTTTGCCTCCCCTGCCTTTAGGAGAGGGCAGTTTTTTTTTGTTGTCCCGAGACAGGGTCTCTGTGTGTAGCCTTGCTGTCCTGGACTCACTTTGTAGACCAGGCTGGCCTCGAACTCAGTGATCCACCTGCCTCTGCCTCTTGAGTGCTGGGATTAAAAGCGTGCGCCACCACGCCCGGCTTGGGGTGGAGGTTTCTTGCACTCCAAGCCAACCGCGTTGTCCACCTCCTACCAATTCCTGTTGCAGTGTTCAATGCCGACACCTCTTGGCAGTAGGCAGTTTGGTGCAAAGCTATGAGTGGGTCTAAGGAACTGTCGCTGAGTTTGGTAAGGAACACCTGTGGACCTGCGACTCCGGGAAGTACTCTTCTGGTGTGTTCCGAGAGTGTCATTCACTCTCACACAGGAAATGCTTTGCCA
Source organism: Acomys russatus (assembly GCF_903995435.1). Taxonomy (NCBI): domain Eukaryota; kingdom Metazoa; phylum Chordata; class Mammalia; order Rodentia; family Muridae; genus Acomys; species Acomys russatus. Next base: position 35,766,297 of record NC_067143.1, on the reverse strand, counting down.
TTGCACAGTGAAGCACTTGCCTGGGCCCTCCCCTACTTGGCTAAGAAATTCCTCATCCTGAAAGCAACCCCAAAGAGTGTCCTTGGAGGCTGGAGAGATGGCTCTGCATCGACAGCTCTTTCAGAAGACTGGGCTCCATGGCCAGCACCCAAATGGCAGCTCACGACAGTGTGGAACTCCACCCCCTCAAAGCGCCCCCCTCCCTCAGACGAGGTTTCTCTGTGTAACCAGCCCTGCCTGTCCTCTTCATAGACTAGACCAGGCTGGCCTCGAACTCACAGAGATCCACCTGCCTCTGCCTCCTGAGTGCTGGGATTACAGGTGTGTGCCACAACACTCAGTTTGTAGCTCCAGTTGTAAGATGATCTGATCCCCTCTTCTGGCCTCCACGGTCAGTGCTTGTGGGTGATTCACAAACATGCATGTAGACAAAACCCCCATACACATAAAAAATAAAAATAAAAGTGTCTTTTGCCCTAGGGACACTGCAGTGAGGCTGTTGCATGTGCCTCCTCCGAGGGATGGGCTGTGAACACTTTCCCAGATGGGTCTGGAATCCAAACAAGTGCACAAGGTAATGGGGTGGGGGTGGAGAAACCCACAAACTGTTGGAAAAGAATATTCCTGGGGGGGGGGGTGCTGGAGAGATGGCTCAGTGGTTAAGAGCACCGCCTGCTCTTCCAAAGGTCCTGAGTTCAATTCCCATCAACCATCTATCATGTAATCTGATGCCCTCTTCTGGCCTGCAACCATCTATCATGTAATCTGATGCCCTCTTCTGGCCTGCAGGTGTACATGCAGACAGAACATTGTATACATAATAATAAATAAATAAATCTTTAAAAAATAAAAAAATAAAAAAGAATATTCCTGGGAAAGTAACTTAGCAAGACAATTGATTCTTACCAAATGGGACATAACCATTCCAGGTTTGTTGTTGTTTTTTCCTGAGATAGAGTTTCTCTGTGTAGCCTTGGCTGTTCTGGACTAGCTTTGTGGACGAGGCTAGCCTCGAACTCACAGCAATCCGCCTGCCTCTGCCTCCTGAGTGCTGGGATTAAAGGCGTGTGCCACCATGCCAGGTCCCCCCCCCTCAATTTTTTAATCCTAACACTCATTGGTGGGAACTGGACCTCAGAATCTGATGTGATTGGCTAATCATAAGGAGCACAAAGGGTGCCAGATCTCAAAGAAATCCTGGACCAATGGCTAAGTGGGGTGCCCATTTAACATGTCAAAGCAGAGGCTGGCCTCAGTCTTTCCCAGTGTCATCAACACCTGTTACAAAGTTAAAGCTCCTCTCATCCAGCACCTAAGCTGAACCTCTCCAGCCCTGAGCTTCTCTCTCCTTCCCCAGCTTCTCTGATTCCTATATGACCCCGGCCATTTGGGGGGTTTTGGTCTCTGGGTTTCCAGGTACCCGCTTGGCTTCCCCTCTTTTCTCTTTCTCTCTCGCTGCCCCACCCCCTCTCTCCTCTAATGGGCCAGTTCAGTCCAGACTCTTCCAGATGCCTCTGGCTGTTTTCTCTCCCCAGTCTACAATAAACCTTCTGGTCAGCCCATACCCAGAGACAGTCATATCCTCATTTTTCTCATTCAAATGGAAGAGTGTGATGGAGTCACGTTTCAGGAACGTCTGGCATCCAGGAGCTGAGCAAACAGGTGAGAGTTTCACAAGATGGGGGCCGTTTTAGAACGCTTGGTGGGCTAGCCATCTTGATAGGAAAGACTGCTTCTTACAGGACAGGGGTACCACAGGGCACAAGTCTGGAGGTCAGAGGACAGTTTGTTGTCAGTTCTCTGCTTAGCCTTGGTTTTTCGAGACAGGGTTTCTCTGTGTAGACTTGGCTGTCCTGGACTCACTCTGTAGACCAGGCTGGCCTCGAACTCACAGCAACCACCTGCCTCTGCCTCCCCGAGTGCTGGGATTAAAGGAGTGTGCCACCACATCCAGCTCTCTGTCTTTTCTTCCATTCTCCGGGGAAAAAAATAAGTGTGTTTCATTCATGTGCAATATAGAAATTCTCATATTTAATAACATTTGTTTGCATAACTTAAACTTTTTTTGATGGGTATCAAACCCACCAAATACATATTATGTGTATTTTTTTCCATCAATATTTTGCTTGTTTGTTTCTTTTGGTTTGTTTGAGACAGAATCTCACCCTGTAGCTCTCTAGACCAGGCTAGCCTGGGACTTAGAGAGCTCTGTCTGCCTCTGCCTCTTGAATGCTGGCATTAAAGGTGTGTTGCCACCGCCATCCAGCTGTTCTGCTTTTAAAGAAGCTTAAGTGTTAATTTAGTATTACTTTGTATGGGCTTGCACATGTTGCACCAGATGTGTGGTGGTCAGAGGACAACTGTGTAGAGCTGGTTTTCTCTTTCCACCTTTGTGTAGATTTCAGGTATTGGTCTCAGGCAGTCAGGTTTACAGAGCCAGCATCTTGCCCTCTGAGCTATTCCAGTGGACCTGTTTTTCTTTGTTGTTTGTCTTCTGACACAGGGTCTGTATTGCCAACTGGACACAAACAAGAGTCCCCTGGGAAGAGGGATGCTCAACAGAGGAACTGTCTCCCTCAGATTGGCCTGTGGGCAGGTCTGAGGGATATTTTCTTGGTTAATAATTAATGTGGGAGAGCCCAGACAGCTTTGGGCAATGCCACCCCATGGGCAGGTGGTCATGGGATGTATAAAAAAAATTAAAATAAAAAAGCAAGGTGGCATGGTGGCACATGCCTTTAATCACAGAAAAAAAATTACAGAAAAAATTTGCATTTAGAAGGCACACACTGCAAGCCAACCATTGATACTTATAACTCATTGTCATGCCCTGCCTGGGCAGCCTGGTCTCAGAATCTAATCTGCACTGAACTGTGCTGTCTCCGGCTCTAATTACTTCCCCCTTCTCTACACTTTGAGTATTAGGGTTCCCTCGAGAACAGAACTATGTATATGTCGAACAAATGTATATGACAAGGGAAGTGTATTATATTGCTTTATGTGATACTGGCTACACAGTGCAATGATGGAGAAGCTGAAAACACGGTAGTTGCTTAGTCTACACAGCTGAATGCCCCAACAAGTCCCAACCTGGTGCTGAGTGTTTGCACGGCTCCTGGTCAGCTGCTGGTCTTGTCTGTGTTGCAAGGTTGAGGTGGCTGTATATGCTGATGGCGGGAAGGGTGGTGGCAAAGAAGAGCAAATAATGAACCCTTTCCCTGGGACCCCCTTATAGCTTGGCCATCCTGGAAGGTCCTGCCCTCTCTAGGGGAGGGCTTTCCTCCTCAGCCCATCCTTCATGGAAACACCCTATAGGCCTGCCCAAAGGAGTAGAGTTGAGTCCAGACCCAATCAAACTGGCAGCTAAGAGTAAGCATCACATCACACCTTTAATCCCAGCACTCAGGAGGCAAAGGCAGGAAGATCTGTGAGTTTGAGGCTAGCCTGGTCTACATAGTGAGTTCCAGGGTTACACAGAAACATCCTGTCTTGAACCACCATCACCACCCCCTGACAAAAATTAACCATCACAACCTTCTCTTTCTCTTTCTGCTGTTGTGATGTTAGAGATGGGATCTGTGTTAGGTGCAGGTTCTACTGACCACAGTCCATCCCTAGACTAATTCATACTTCTCTCCTCATCTTCCCACGGCGGGGATGCAAGTCAGGCCTTACATGGAAAAGACAGATATTCTACCTGTGAGTCATACCACTGGTTGCTTTTTTTGAAACAGGATGACGTTGAATTTACAGCATAGTCCAGGCTGGCTTCAAACTCACAAATTCTCCATTGTCGAATTCTAGATTTGCCCGTTTGTTGTCTTAGCCTTGACACTTGTGGTGGTTGGAATAGGAATGGCCCCCATAGACTCATGTGTTTGAACGCTTGGCCCATGGGAAGTGGCACTTTTAGGAGATGTGGCCTTGTTGGAGGAAGTGTGTCATTGTAGGGGCGGGCTTTGCGGTCTTCTATGCTCAAATTACACTCAGTGTGGCACACAGTCTCCCTCCGCTGCCCGCAGATCAAGATGGAGAAATTTCAGGCTCTTAGGGTACCGTGTCTGCCTTTGTGCCGCCATGCTTCCTGCCTTGATGATAATGGACTAAACCTCAGAAACTGTAAGCCAACCTTAATTAAATGTTTTATAAGAGTTTCAACGTGGTATTTCTTCACAGAAATGAAGCCCTAATTAAGACAATAGTTCTAGGCTGGGCGTGGTGGTGCACGCCTTTAATCTCAGCACTTGGGAGGCTGAGGCAGGCGGATTGCTGTGAGTTTGAGGCCAGCCTGGTCTACAAAGCAAGTCTAGGATAGCCAAGGTTACACAGAGAAGCCCTGTCTCAAAAACAAAACAAAAAAACAATAGTTCTAGAGTGCCCCAGGCCAGAAACCAGTGCTCCACTCAATTTTGGACTGACCTCCTGACTTCTTGTTGCCACACTTGGTGTTCTGGTTTTGATTTTTTTTTTTTAAATCTCATATAGACCAGGTTAGCCTCCCATTTGTTACATAGCTGGTGTTGGCCTTAAAAACTATTCCTCTCAGCCGGGCGTGGTGATGCACGCCTTTAATTAAATCCAGCACTCTGACCACTGTGAGTTTGAGGTCAGCCTGGTCTACAAAGTGAGTAGCAAGGCTACACAGAGAAACCTTTTCTCAAAAATTTAGAAAAAAAAATCCTATTCCTCTCATCTTCAACTCCCAAGTTGCTGGCATTACCCCACACCTGGGTTAGTTTTCAGCTATAAAATGTCACTAGATTAGAACATGACAACATGACAGATTAATGTTTGAAGAAGAATTTCCAGAGGTAGATAGGAAATGAATGTGTAAATAACCTTGTTGATAAAAACAAAGCAAAACAACAAAACCAATGAAGCAAACAAACAAACCACACTTTGCGTCTCAAGTGGAATAGGAGAGACTTTATTCTGAGCCAAATATGAGTGTCCTTGGTCCATGAATACAGACTCAGATTGCCTGAAGGACATGTTCCATTGTGGAAACAGTTTACCAAACTTTCATAGTCACAGAACAAAAGAAAGAAATCAAAGTACTTAGAAAATGCATTCCTATAATGCCAGCACTTAGGAGACAGAAGCAGGCAGATTGCTGTGAGTTCGAGGCCAGCCTGGTCTACAAAGTGAGTCCAGGACAGCAAAGGCTACAGAGAGGAACATTATCTCAAGAAACCAAAACAAAGAAACAAAACAAAACAACAACAACAAAAAATGCCCGGGGGTGGGGCTGGGGGGACACCAGGCAGGGGGGCTACAGCAGGAAGGGAAAGCCCTGCTATGGGCCACAGATGCTATCTGAGGACATTCTCAGCTTGGGGGTAGGTAGAAGTGAGTAGTTTGCTAAGAATGCATTTCAAAGTTTTTTTTGTTGTTGTTTGTAGACAGGGTTTCTTTGTGTAGCCTTGGCTGTCCTGGACTCACTTTGTAGACCAGGCTGGCCTCAAACTCACAGCGATCCGCCAACCTTTGCCTCCGGAGTGCTGGGATTACAGGCATGTGCCACAGTGCCTGGCTGATATTTTGATACTGGATCTGCCACATTCCAGTTCTCCACACTCATGGAAGTTATGACAAGTCAGTCCCTGCACAGACTCCTCAACACGGGGCTGGCTTTCCCAGGGAACTCACGTCACATCCTTCTTATCGATATGCTGTCCATAGAATGGGAGGTGATGGTCAGTGATGATTTGTCAATGACTCTTAAATCAGAAAGACCTGGGATTTATTATCAACTTTGATTCCTTGGACCTTGAGAAAAATACCTAGCTATTCCTGTTTCTTCATTTCACAAGGTTTTGTGAAGAATAAATGAGACTGTCTAGGGCTAGGATGAGGCTCATTTGGTAAAGCGCTTGCCTAGCATGTAGGGGGTCCAGAGCTCCAGTGTCACATACACTTGGTAAATGGTGGTGTGACCAGATTATTATGGGCTACGTCAGATGTGTCAGAGATCAGTAAGGCGCTCACCTAGCTCACAGTCTTTATTTGCACAAGCTTTTCTTCTCAGTTTACTTGGCAGAGCTACTTAGGAGCCACCTCAGACTCCTCAAATACCCAACATGTCTCTGGGTGCTTGTATTAGTTTTCTATTAAAATCCAAGTAGATGCCAGGTGTGGTGGTGCACACCTTTAATCCCAGCACTGGAGAGGCAGAGGCAGGTGGATCACTGTGAGTTCGAGGCCAGGCTGGTCTACAAAGTGAGTCTAGGTAGGCTTCTCCTCCTTCTCCTCCTTCTTCTTCTCCTTCTTCTTCTTCTTTTTGAGACAGGGTTTCTCTGTGTAGCCTTGGCTGTCTTGGACTCACTTTGTAGACCAGGCTGGCCTTGAACTCACAGTGATCCGCCTGCCTCTGCCTCCAGAGTGCTGGGATTAAAGGTATGCACCACTATCGTCTGCCTCTTCTTCTTCTTCTTCTTCTTCTTCTTCTTCTTCTTCTTCTTCTTCTTCTTCTTCTTCTTTTTCCTCTTCTCTTTTGAAACAGTCTTGCTATGTCACCCATATTGGCCTCAAACTCACAGCAACCTTCCTGCCTTTACTTCCTGAGTGCTGGTATTAGAGGCATGCACCACCATTCCCAGTTTATAAAACACCTGGGGCTAAATACAGGATTGTATGCACACTAGCATGCTTTCTATCAACTGAGCCGCATTCCCATCTCTGATGTCACACATTTTTAGGCAATGATAGGTTTCCTCTCCATCTGCTTTTTTCATGAGGTACTTAGCTAGTTGAATTTCATTTGCTTGTTTCAGAAACACATGTGAAGGGGTTTTTTACTTCTTTTTTAAAATATTGATTTATTATGTATACAGTGTTTCGCCTATGTGTAGGTCTGCTCACCAGAAGAGGACACCAGATCTCATTACAGATGGCTGTGAGCCACCACGTGTTTGTTAGGAATTGAACTCAGGACCTTTGGAAGAGCAGCCAGTGCTCTTAACCTCTGAGCCATCTCTCCAGCCCCTCTACTTCGTTTTGAAGATATGTGTTTCCTAAACTACTATTGGGAACTCAGTGAGGAAGTGATCGAGGGGAGGGATCAACATTTCATTTGGGTCTGGGAAGTTAAGTGGGAATTTCCCAGGCAGATGAGAGACTAAAATTATTCCATGCCAAGGGAAACCTCTATTATATTATGGCTCTTATCTCAAGCTATTCTGTCAATATTGCTCCATTCCCATCAATTTATAAATCCCTTGAGGTCACGAACCAGTGTGACTTCCTAAAATGTCCAGCCAGCTCATTACTTTTTAAAAAGATATATTTTATTAATTTATTCAGATTACATCTAAATTGTTATCCCATCCCTTGTATCCTCCCATTCCTCCCTCCCTCCCAGTCTCCCCTTGCTCCCCTCCCCTATGACTGTGACTGAGGGGGACTTCCTCTCCTGTATATGCTCATAGGTCATCAAGTCTCTTCTTGGTAGCCTGCTATCTTTTCTCTGAGTGCCACCAGGCCTCACCATCAAGGGGATGTAGTCAAATATGGGGCACCAGAATTCGTGTGAAAGTCAGTCCCCAATCTCCACTCAACTGTGGAGAATGTTCTGTCCATTGGCTAGATCTGGGTAGGAGTTCGAAGTTTACTGCACGTATTGTCCTTTGGCCAGCTCATTACTTTGTTATTTAATATTTAAAACATTTTTTTCTGTTGTTGTTGTTTTGGTTTTTGTTGTTGTTGTTTTTGTTTTTTTGTTGTTATTCTTGTTTGTTTTTTGAGACAAGGTTTCTCTCTGTACCCCCGGCTGTCCTGGACTTACTTTGTAGACAAGGCTGGGCTTGAAATTACAGAGATCTGCCTGTCTCTGCCTCTCAGAGTGCTGGGATTATAGGCATGTGCCACTACACCGAGCCATTTAATTTTTTTTTTTTAATTGGTTTTTGAGACAGGCCGAGCCATTTAATTTTTATTTACAGATTGATTTAGTATTTAATTAGCTTTTATTCATGTTTGTGTTCATGGACAAGATTGTATTTCTAGCATTTCATTGTGGAGAACATAGAGACATAAAGAAACAAGGCCCATACAAATCCAGGAACATCACTACCTGGGGAACCGCTGTTAATATATTGTCCTGAATGCTTCTCTTTTGTTTTTTGAGACAGGCTCACATAGAACTCTATGTAGACCTATCTGTCTGCTCTAGGCATGAAAGAAAGGCACCATTATCCCCATACCCCCAAACCCCAAGAGAGGGCCTTGAACTTATTATTATTGTTGTTGTTGTTATTATTATTATTAATTTATTTTTTGAGACAGGTTATTTCTATATAGCTCTGACTGTCTTGAACTCACAGAAATCTACCTGCCTCTGCCTCCTGAGTGCTGGGATTAGAGGCATGTACTACCATGCCTAAGAAGGAAGTTTCTAAGGAAGAGTCGGTACCATTGAAAATGGCTGGAACAAAAGCTTCAAATCAGGTTGTAAAGGCGCTCATCTGAATGCTAAGGGACACAAACCATATTGTGAAGGGGGTAATACAAAAAAATATATCTGTGACAAGAGCTCTGGACCTAGGCATGGTGGCACACACACCTTTAGTTCCAGCACTCAGGAAGTAGAAGGCAGATAGATCGTCAAGGTTAGCCTGGTCTACATAGTGAGTTCCAGGACAGCCAGAACCATATAGTGAGACTTTGTCCCACCATTCCCCTCCCCAAAAGACCTCTGTGTTTTGTATTTTAAAAAGAACAAAAGAACACGCTGCTGGTGATGATGACAATCTGGTGACAAACTGGTTCACAGAATTAAGAATAGAGATTACGATCATTCAAACAGTGTTATCACAGGTGGAGACAGAAACAAAAACTAGATGCTTCAGAAATAGAGGTGGGGTAAGAACCTGGGGTGTGTGCCTGGTAATTGAATGCTTACAAAGAATGGGCAGGAGAGGCATCAACTTCTAGCATGTGAAGCTTTTAGTATCTGTGGGACACCCAGCTGAAAGTGCGCATTAGAGGCTTCCAGGTGATCTGGATTGTAAGTAGAGGCGATCAGTGGTTTATGGTGAGCGTAAGGTCACGGAGAATGAGAGTTTTACTTTAATTATTATTAAGTTTTTGGAGGCACTATTTTACTCTGTAATCCAGACTGGCCTCAAACTCACGGTAATCCTTTTGCCTCAACTTCCCAACTATGGGATGATTTATAGGAGGAATGCATCCCCATTCCGGGCAAGTTATTGAGACGGGACCAAATAAAAATAAAAATTAAAATTAAAAAAAAAAAGAAAAGAAAACTGAAAAAGGCTCAGGATAGATTTCGATTGAATACTGATACTTTAAAAGATCACAAGGGCAACAAAAAGTGGCATACTTAACAGGGTCAAGACGTCCCCTAACTGCTTGAAAAAAAAAAGAGCATGAACTGCAAGGTTAGTCTGATAAACAGCTCTCCCGCTTCAGCATCTTCATCCCCGCCCCCGCCTCGCCCCCAAATTTAAGAGACTGAGCTGTTCTATATTGTAGCACACTGCTGGGGAAAACAGAGGCCAGATTGACAGACTGTGGCAGAGTAGGGCTGGAAGTCTTTCTTGTCGGTGTTGGTCCTACACTGCGCCCAACAAGAGCAGCTGAAAAGGCTCCTTCCACGAGCCGAGGTGCAGAGGGGGTTAACTCAGCTGTCAGGAGAAGGCAGGTGGCCACAAAGTTCGCTTTTCAAGCGCCTGACTTTGGCGGACTTTCCCTCTGAGCTGCGGATAGGGCGGTGGCGGAGAGTGTCGGGACAACGGACCAAGCTGCCCCCGGGACTCGTCTACGGCGCTCCGCCTCCTCGCTTCCGCAAGTGGAGGACTCAGCGGGTTCTCCAAAAGCGACCACGCCCCTTCCGCTCGCCCTGCGGGAGCGGGGGCCGGGCGAGGCCTCAAGGGCGGAGTCTGCGGGGCGGGACCGGCAGGGTGGGGCCGATGGCGCGGGGCGGGGCCTTGGGGACAGCGACAGCCCGCGCACTGGGTAGGAGTTGCCGCTGCTACCGCCGCCCGCGTCTTCAAGGTCTCAGCGCTTCCTCACCGGAGACCTGGACTCGGCCGCCATGTCCGCCGCGGAGGAGGTTGATGGGCTGGGTGTGGTCCGGCCGCACTATGGCTGTGAGTGCCCGGGGCTTGGGGGGTGTACGGGCGAGGGATCAGGCTCGGCTTTAACCCGGGGCTCAGCGGGGGCGGGGGCGCAGGGTGGCTCGGGACCGCGGGTACCCGGAAGAGCAGCGTGGCTGTGTGGCAGGCAGGCAGGCAGCAAGGTTGGCGCCCGAGCCCTCTGGAGCTCCCGAGGCAGCCGGTAGGAACCCGGAGGCCTCAGCCTTCGCTCGGGCGCTGCGGCAGGGGAGCCCCACCCAGCGCCTCTGCGCTTAGCTCAACTGAGATTGGGGAAGACGGCCTGCGGTGAGGTGGCAGGAGAACTGTGCCGGGCGTGTCCTGGGCACTAGACCCGGGGCTTCTGCTTGGGCACGGTGGGAAGGTGCTGCCCCGGTTGCTGCCTGCGAGGGTGACCCGGGGTGCAGATCCGCGCAGCCTCAGGCTGGCTGCGAGGTACAGATTTGGGCAAGCCACTTAAACTTTCTTGGGCTGCGTTCTCTAGTCAGCATTTCAAAAGTAAAATTAAAACATAAACACATCCAAAGCAACCCCCCCTCCCCACGTACTTCCTCATTTTCTGTAGCCATCCCTGCAACATCAGTAAGCTAATAACCAACTGTACCTGGGATAGTAGTTACAATAGGATCCCTTTGGGTCTCGGGTTTAGATTTTGTTTTATGTTGTGAGAAAAGTACATTCTTGAAGATACTTTAAACACATCCACAGTCAATGTGTTAGATAGTATGCCACGTTTGTGAAATTAGGAATGACTAAGGCCAGGCAGTGCCTTCAAAACCCGAGAGACCGAGACCGAGAGAGAGAGAGAGAGAGAGAGAGAGAGAGAGAGAGAGAGAGAGAGAGACAGACAGACAGACAGACAGACAGACAGGTGTACAATTAGTAATAAGATGTGGGCTTGGAAATTTAATCCAGTGGTAGAGTTCTTTCCCCCCAGGTATAAGGCCCTGAGTTCAGTCCTCAGTTCCAGGAAAAAAAAAAAAAAAGATAATAAGGTGCAATAAAGACACACGGTGCATGAACTAACTAGGTATAAAGAGTAAGGAGGCTGAAGAGAAGGGACTTAGGGAGGCCGTGGGAACACAAGCCTCCTTTTGAACAGAGATTTGAATGATGCAGTGTGGGGCAGGGTGCAGGAGACGTGACTCTGAGAGGGCAGACGTAAATTAAATATGGTATTGTAGAATATAGGGATACTTGCATCGTGTGAGTAAACTGAGTGGCTTGGTCGTGTAGTGGTGGGATTAAAAGGGAAAGGAGAAGGGTAAGAAATATTTCCAGAAGTAGTTGAGGCCCGTGAGAGGAGTTAGGGGTTCGTTTCATACCTCAGGTTAACTGGAGGAGGCAGATTGCTTCAAGGTTAAGTCCACGAGCCCTGGAGACAGGTGGATCTGAATGTAGGCCCCTTTATTAGCCCTGCAGCTGAGTTCATCCAGTCTCAGTTTCCTCATCTGTCAAACAGTGGTAATCACAGGATTGTTCTGGGCTTTAGTGGGAGAATGCATGTAAAATGCTTAGTCAAATTGCTGCTGGCTTTGGTTATGAGTAAAGAGGAGAGAGCATGATGCCCTCTGGTTTTTTTGTTATTGTTGTTGTTGTTTTTTGAAACAGGATCTCTCTATGTAGCCTTGGCTGTCCTGGACTTGTTTTGTAGACCAGGCTGGCCTTGAACTCACAGCGATCCACCTGCCTCTGCCTCCCGAGTGCTGGGATTAAAGGCGTGCGCCACCACTGCCTACAAATCAAAAAAATAAAAATAAAAAAATCCAGTGAGTGCTGCCCCTGCGTGCATGGGTGTCGGGCTGTCCATTGGGGCATGGGCAGCTTACCATGTCATAGCTACTTGGTGTCCTCGGAGGTCAGAGACAGCACTGGGTCTCCTTGAACTAGAAAAACAGATGCTTGTGAGTAGGGTGCTAGGAACCCAGGACCTCCTGGAGACCAACAAGTGTTCTTAACTGCTGAGCTGTCTCTAATGCCTCTTTATTTATACACACACACACACACACATTTACACACACACATACATATATATGTATATTTTTTTTGCTGGGGGTGTGGGTGTGGGTGTGGTGTGTGTTTCTCTGTGTAGCCCTGGCTGTCCTGGACTATTGTTATAGAATAGGCTGGCCTGGAACTCAGAGATCCACCTGCCTTTGCCTCCCCAGTGCTGGGTTTAAAGGCATGCGCCACCACGCCCAGCATTTATACATTTTTTAAAGGGTAAGATGAGCATAGTTGAAACCTCATGGTTTGTTTTTAGTCAAATCATTTGTAGTGCACCTGACTGCTCATCTATCCACTAGTTAGCCTGTCTTCCTAGGTGATAAGCGGCAATTTGATGGCTGTGGCCCTCTTGTATTGCTGAGGACAAGTAGAGATTTGGGCATTTACGCTCTTGCCTTCTTTCTTGTTTTAGCTGTCCTGGATAATGAGAGGCTCACCGCAGAGGAGATGGATGAAAGGAGACGGCAGAACGTGGCTTACGAGTACCTTTGCCACTTGGAAGAAGCCAAGAGGTAAAGATGGACTGACTGGAGAGCAGGCTGGGAGAAGGGAGCTGGTGTGCTTTTTAGATTTGTATTTTGTCTGTGTATGTGTTTGTTTTGTTTGAGTGTGCAGGTGCTTGCAGGGGTTAGAAGGAGACGTTACGGTCACCACCTGACGTGGGTGCTGGCGGCCCAGCTCTGGTCCTCTGAAAGAGCACCAAGTGTTCCTAAGTGCTGAGCCATGTACCCAGCCTCCACAGATAGCTTTCTTGGTGTGTGTTATGATGTAGTAGGCAGGAGTGTTGGAGGCTGGTGGTTGAGAGGATGAGTAGGTTGAGTGTGGAGTGTTTGTTTATGGGAACAAGTGCTCGGCGGCGGGCGGCTGTTCGTGAGACATGGTGTTGAATATTTGCGCATACTGAAAAGGTTGCCAGGTTTGTGTTATTCATCTTTTCTGTTTATACTGGTTGTTTTGGGGACCACGAGCTGGCTGTCAGAAATAAGAGTTTAGTTAGGGTTTGATGGTCTTCATCTTGGTCTCGAGACTCATGGGGTGGGTATTAGGTTTAGGGGGCTGACGAGAGTGGAGCTGTCAGGGGCTGAGGGTAAAATGCTAGTCAAGTGTCCAAGGTCCTGGAAGACGCACCAGTACTAGAAGCAAACTGCGGAGCCTCATCCAACAAGGGCAGCGCTGTCGGTATAGATCCATCCATTTGGCAGTGTTGCCAGACATTTCATCAAACGTGTGTGCTTCCACGTGCCACACAGACCCCTCAGGTTTTTTTGGTTTTCTTTTGTTTTGTTTTGTGACTGTGTCTCAGGTAGCCCCAGGCTGGCCCCAGACTCGGTCTGTTGCTAAGGCCTGTCTGATCCTCTTCCCACCAGCTCCCAGGGGCTGAGATTACAGGCGTGCAGCGCCACACCCATCTCCTCTGCATTCCTTGTGAAGTGGGTACACAGCTGCTGCTTATCTTTTCCAGAAATCTCAAGACCTTGTGATCTTAATTTTAGGGTGTCAGTTTGTTATCAGTAGTTCCTTTTGTCCTGTTGCTTATATTCCTTTTGTAAGGCTCCAGAGTAGATAAACAGTTACAGATCATGTACAGTGAGGAGTAATGACAGATGCTTGTCATCTACGTTTTATGAAAATCAAGGGTGTTTCAAGTGCGGCTGATTAAAACAAGAGTGAAGATTTGACTTTGCTTTTTTTGTTTGTTTGTTTGTTTGTTTGTTTTTCAAGACAGGGTTTCCCTGTGTAGCCTTGGCTGTCCTGGACTTGATTTGTAGACCAGTCTGGCCTTGAATTCACAGCAGTCCACCTGCCTCTGCCTCCCGAGTGCTGGTGTTAAAGGTGTGTGCCACCAATGCCCGGCCTGCTTAAAATAATTCTAAAACTGTTAGGATCACACCAGGAAAGTCAGCAGCAAATACAAGAGTTCCTGAGCCCAGAATAAGCCCTTCAGAGCTTCCCTTTCTCTCTTTATAAGATTTACTTTTTAGCCGGGCGTGGTGGCGCATGCCTTTAATCCTAGCACTTGGGAGGCAGAGGCAGGCGGATTGCTGTGGGTTCGAGGCCAGCCTGGACTACAAAGTGAGTCCAGGACAGTCAAGGCTACACAGAGAAACCCTGTCTTGGAAAAAACAAACAAACAAACAAAAAAGATTTACTTATTATTTTTAAGTGTGTGTGTGTGTATTTATGGTGCTCACAGAGGCCAGAGACATCGGATTCCCTGGAACTAGAGTTGAAGTGAGTCACCTGACATGAGTGCTAGAAATGGAACCCGGCTCTTACCCCCTGAGCCATCTTTCCTGTCCCCTCTGATGTCTTCCTGCGGCTCAGCTGCTTCTCTGAGGTTAAAGCCCTTTCTGAAAGTCAGAGAAGGATATTAGTGATAATTTAGGTGGGGTTTGACAATAACGACGCCAGTCTGTTTGTTTGTTTGTTTTTGGAGACAGGGTTTCTCTGTGTTAGCCTTGGCTGTCCTGGAGCTCACTCTGTAGACCAGGCTGGCCTCGAACTCAGAGATCCACCTGCCTCTGCCTCCCGAGTGCCGGGATTAAAGGCTGCGCCACTGCCACCTGCCTGACACTAGTCTTCTAAGTGGAAGTTTATTACGATAGTCTTGGCAGTTCTAGCAGCCAAAGCTAGAGAGCATTTGCCATGAGGGAACTTCTCTCTCAGTTTAGTGGGTAATGGAAGCATAAGCAGCCAGAGAAGACTATACCGTGAGGAAGGGAACGAAAGCACTCAGTCCCCTGCCACTTAAATTATGAATTTCTCCTTGTGGAAGGCCAGGGAGTTTGTAAGGCGCAGCTGGTCTTGGCGGCCATCTTGTGCTCGGCTGAGCCACTGGTGGCTTACTGACTCCCCTCTCCTCTCTGGAGCTTTTCTGCGTTTGTTTCAGTATTGGATTTCTCCTGTGACACCCGCCGCTTGACAGTGTGACCCTGACATCTGTATTTTACATTTCATTCACGGTGTTTCAGAGCACACTGCCAATATCTACTGTGACGTTGCTGTGCCTCTAGCTTAAAGTTTTACTTTTCCTGGCGTGCTGGGGATTTGGGCCTTGTGCTTGCTCAGTCTACTTGTAGCTTTTTTAGGGGTTGGTTGTGGGGGGGTCCTGTAACCTACCCTGGCCTGGAGCTCACTATGTGGCTGAGGATGACTGACGCCGTGAGCTGGTGCCATAGTTGTCTGCCATCACACCTGGCTTCTCATAGTTTCTTGGTTAAGGAATGTTCCTTGTTTGTGCAGTGGTCATTAACTGGGTATGTGGTATGTTGCATTAGAATCTCCTGGGAAAGTCTTTATAAATGCAGATAATCTGGGTTTGATGGTCAAACACGTCAGAAGTGTTCTACTACTGAGCTACACCCCAGCTCCATACCTAAATATCCTAAATGCCTTTAGTGACATAGATTGTCCTTCTTACCCTAGTTGAGAAGTAGGACTTTTATCCTTTGAACACATTTTGAATAGTTTTTAGACCATAGCCTCTCAGGGAGTTAATGATGCACTCCCCCCCCCCCTTTTTTTTTTTCCCTAGAAAGGGTTTCTCTGGGTGCCTTTGGCTGCCTTGGATTCACTCTGTCGACCAGGCTGGCCTCAAACTCAGAGATCTGATTTTCTCAGAGATCTGCCTGCCCCTGCCTCCTGAGTGCTGGGATTAAAGGTGTGAGCCACTGCACCTGGCTGGTGTTAATGATGCTCTTAACTCTTTTCTTTTCATGCAGTGTTTCAAAGCCTGTACCCCTGGGGGGGGGGTATGTTTTCCTGTAGAGAAAAGTAGCCCATTTATATAAACCATTGAGAGGCCATTAGTCGCTGAAGGACTTTTCAGTTAGTTGTTTGTGCAAGCTTGGGAAGTAGCGTAAACAGTAGAGACATTGGTGATAGTCTTTATTGTTTCTTTACTTTGTTAAGCTTTGGAATAATTGCTGTGCATTGCTTTACTGTACCTGGCATTGTGGGGTGATGCCTGGTTTAGGGAGTAAAATGGCATCACATTTGGATTCAGTACTGTTCCCCCCCCCGGCCCTACCCTGCAAAAAGCCAACGACAACCTCTGGTTAGAAAATCAGTTATCTAAGTGTCTAAGTTGTGACAAGAGAGAGCCAAGAAACCTGGGGATGTTCTCGTAGGACAAGAGGAGGAGAATTTCTACCAGTCATCTAATGTGAAGCCTGCCAGCCAGGCATCGTTAGCCAGGACTTCCTCTCCGTGCCCGTTGCCTCCTCACCTGGGCAACTGCGCTGTGTCTGTGCTCTGGCGGCTCGTCTTGATTCTAGCAAAGTTACCTTTTTGGATTGGCCTGGTCCTGTTTTCCTCTCAAGTTGGAGGAGCCCCAAGGTCTGGGGCTTACATCAACTCTGAGAGGCCAGGAATAAAGATGAGAGCGATCCAGGGGGGAAGGCTCCCTCATCACTTCTATTTATAACACCTCGCTCCTCCTACTGAAAGCTCCACCTTTTAGTACAGAGGCGCCATTGTGTGTCCTGGAGCTCTCCAGTCCCCTCTGCCTTTAACAGAGTTGGTTCTTGGTGAAAGAGGAGCTCAGAGGGCGAGATCGAAGGTGTGGAGACTGTTAAGTGCCTGTGTCTCTCTGGGAGAGAGACTAGGGGGTCGGTGGATATGGGTTTGGGTTCATAGTTTCCTGAGAGGTTAAGTGAGAACATTCATTAACTGTGGGTTTCTTAAAAGCATGCACTGGGAATAGTTGAGAATACAGTACAGGGATTTCTGCCTTATTGTTTGAAGGGTGGCTTCAGTGTGGAAATTAAGCTGATAGTCTAGTAAAGCATTTTAGAATGCTAGGGGTTGTCCAGCAGAGCCGAGACTCAGGATGCCTTTCACTGCTCACATTATTTATTTGTTTGTGCCTGTTCCGATTGGGCTTGACATTTATCTTAGCTGGGGAGTGGCTGTGTGAGAGAGGAATGTCATTTCACCCAGTTGCAGGTGGTGACGTTGACATGTGAGGTATGTAGGAACTCAGGTCTTGAGACAAGAAGACGTAACAGGGAAGGATCCGAAGGTGGCTTGAGTAAAAGAAGAAAAGGAGCTGAGAGAGAGCATAGTAGGTCGGTCAGAGGGTGGACAGAGTATGAGTGGGTTTGGAAGAGGAGGAAGATTCAGTTAGGTTAAAGGTCACATGAACGCAGTTAATCCTGGTACTCTTATCAACTGCCATATTTAGTCCCTTCTCTCAGGGCCTTTCTGGTGTATTCCTTTGAGTCTTCCCTGAGCCACCTTCTTCCTGAGTGCCCCCACCCCCAGTCCCCCTTGAAGAAGGGCGAGCATGGCTGTGGCTGGCTGGAGACTGTCAGACTACATGGTGATAGCAAGAGCTTAGCATTAACTGGAAGCGCTTTACCTTCAGTTGAGGGGAATTGAAACAGTGTTTTGGAAAGAAAACAGATTCTCTTCTGTGCGTGCATCTTTGCTCTTGGCATGGAACATTTTCTGGGTTGGCCTCTTCAGATGTCTCTCCTAAATGGTTTTAGAATTCCAGGAACATCTGGATATTTCCCAGCTCAGACTCTGATCTTGAAAACAGAAGGTAAGATGTTCACAAGGCGCTGGGCATGGTGGTGGCGCACGCCTTTAATCCCAGCACTCGGGAGGCAGAGGCAGGCGGATCACTGTGAGTTCCAGGCCAGCCTGGTCTACAAAGCGACTCCAGGACAGCCAAGGCTACACAGAGAGACCTTGTCTTGAAAAACCAAAAAAAAAAAAAAAAAAAAAAAAAAAAAAAAAAAAAAAAAAAGCCCAAAAGATATTTACTAGGCAAAAACCCTAAGTGCATAGGCGAGGTGCCTAGACAAAACCCACCAGATTTTAGAATTCTCAGATGGAAGCCGGGTATGGTGGCGCACACTTTGAATCCTAGCACTTGGGAGGCAGAGGCAGGCAAATCTCTGTGAGTTTGAGCCCAGCTTGGTCAACAAAGTGAGTTGCAGGACAGCTAGGGCTACTCACAGAAAAACCCTGTTTCCAAAAACCAAAAAAAAAAAGGAGAAAGAATTCTTGGATGGAAAAGTATAGCTTAAAGGGAAGAAACAGATGTGCTACTCCCACAGTAACAGCTACTCACAGTAACAGCGCTACTCACACAATAACTGCGCTACACCCACTGTAACAGGGCTACTCACACAGTAACAAGCACTACTCCCACAGTAACAGTGCTACTCCCACAGTAACAGCTACTCACATAGTAGCAACACTGCAACACTACACATGTGAATTTTCTTTCCTAGTATAGCTGCCAGTTACTTTTTTACCAGAATCCACTGTAAACTTTATAAATGTGATGCTGAGGCAGGGTGTGGTGTGGCATAAGTCTTCAATTCCAGCACTGGGGATGGATGCAGGAGGAGGTAGAGATAGGCAAATCATTGAATCTGAGGCCAGCCTAGTCTACATAGTGAAATCCAGGCCAGCCAGGGCAACATAAGGAGACTCTGTCTCAAAGGAAAAAGAAAACTGAAGCTGAGGCCTGGAAATGGCTTTTAATGGTTATAGGATTAAAGAGCACCTAAGTTCAGATCCTCAGAAACCCAGGATAAATGCCAGGTGGGTGTGGCCTCTCTGTAATTCCAGCCCCAGAAAGCTGTCAAGCAGGACTAGCCATTTTAACAAGCTCTGGGTTTCATTGAGAGACCCCACCTCAGTGATTCCTGTGATAAACCTGAGACTTCCACGCTCACATATACACATGTGCACATGGACCCATATGTGTATGCATACATAAACAGAAATACATGTGCGTACACACCCACATACCTACACCTACACATGAAAATTGGAAAAAGAAGAAGAAAAAAAAAAACCAATAAAAAAAGTGAAGTTGTGTCGGTGGCTAGGGTTGTAACTCCAGCCTTTCAGAGGTAGCAGTGTGGAGGGTTAGGAATTCAGAGTCACTGTCAGCACCATGACGTCCAGCACGAACCATGGGAGACTCAGTCTCAGGACACAGACATGTAGGATGGAGGTGAGATGTAATCTGAACACTCATGTGGGCCAGCCTGGGCTACATAACTGTCTAAACGAAACAAAGCAAAAGGCAGGTGTGGTGGTACACTCTTATGTAATCTCAGGGCTTGGAGGTGGAGGCAGGAGGGTTGAGAATTTGAGACCAGCTTGGGCTTCAAAGCGAGGCCTGAGACCTGCCTCAAAAACAAACAAACAAACAAACAAACAAAAAGAGGAAAATGAAACAATATTAAAAGTCTCTGGTATAGAGCAGTCAAAATGTCAGTAGTTACCACCATTGCTAAGAAAAGTCACACGGCTACCTCATACTTACAGCAACAGGAAGCAACCTGAAAAAGTCTTAAAAATTGTCTTTGGAAGTCTTGACTGTTGACGTAGCTGGGCCATGTGTAGAATGTTGAGATACTTGGGCAAAGTGAAAAGAATGAGACTTTGAGTTTCAGCAGGAATGCCTTCTGATTCTGGTTTTGCAAGCTGTTTAACCTCAGGCAGTGGGCCTGCATGACTACAGAGTGGAAGGCTGCGGTTTCACAGAGTTGTTGTGAGTGGTGGCCCTGGGAGATACTGAAAACACTCAACAAATGCATTTTTAAAAGGTTTTCATTTTTAGTTTCTTTTGTGAGGGCCTTGCCTGCAGGTACTTGTGTGCCCCATGCTTAGTGCTTTCAAAGATCAGAAGAGGGCATCGGCTGCTAGAACTGGAGTTATGGATGGCTGTGGGCCACCATGTGGGTGGGTGCTGGGTATTGAACCCAGGTCCTCTGCAAGAACAATAATTGCTCTTAAGCTGGGTGTGGTGGCGCACCCACCCTTTACAGTGAGGTAGATAGCAGTAAAGGAGAGGGTGGGCTTCAGGGTTAAGTTGTGAAAGCACATTATTTTAGATAATTGTATCACCAATTCAAATGTTTTAAATGATTCATTTTATCTGTACATGTAGTGTGTTTGTCTTTGTGTGGGTAGATATGTGCACATGTTTACAGGTGCTTGGGGAGGTCAGATGAGGGAGTTGGATCTCCTTGAGATGATTTTTTTTTTGCGGGGGGGAGGGGCGTGGGTAGTATCAAGACAGGGTTTCTCTTATAGTCCTGGCTGTCCTGGACTCCCTTTGTACAGCAAGCTGGCCTCGAACTCACAGAGATCCACCTGCCTCTGTTTCCCTGAGTGCTGGGATTACAGGTGTGTGCCACCACACCCGGATTGAACTCAGTTTTATAGATGCTTGTGAGCCTCTTGCCGTGGGTGTTGGGAACTGAGCTCAGGTCCTGCCAGAGCAGCATATGCTCCTGATCATCATGCACCTCCCCCCCCAAGCTCAAGTGTTTCTTGCTGTTTTCAACATCTATATAATATTTTTATTTAGATTTACACCAGTTTATAATGTTGCTTTGACTGTTGGCCAAGCTGAACATTTTCTTATGTTTTGTCTATAGTTTTTATTTTCATATTCAGATTTTCTGTTGTTGTCTACCTTTTATGGCCATATTGTTAACCTTTGTAAGTTGTCCTCTGTGTGTGCGTGCATGCACATGTGTGTGTACGTGAGTGTATGCACAGTTGTGCACATGTTCTAGTAGATGAGAGCGCACATATGCTCATATATGTGGAAACCAGAAGACAATTCCAGGTGTCAGTTCCTTAGGCAAATATCCACCTTGCTCCTTTCTTTCTTTCTTACTTTCTTTCTTTCTTTCTTTCTTTTTGAGAAAAGTCTTACCGTCCTGGCATTTGTAAAGTAAGGCTAAGCTGGCTGGCCAGTGGCGATTGATCTGTCTCCACCTGCCTAGCATTGGGATTATAAAATGCTACCATGCCTGGCTTTTTTACATAGGTTCTGGGGGAACTCAGCTCTTCAAATTGTAGTGAATTCCTTCTTGTCTCTGCCTCCCTAGTGGTATGATTACAGATGTACTTAGCTGGTTAGCTTTTCTGTGATTTAATAATTTCACTTAAAAAGATTTTTTTAATATCAGTGTTTCTGAACAACTCCCCCGCCCCCACCAGCCCTTTGTGTGTGGGTGTCTCAGGCTAGTTATGAACCTTTAATCTTCTTGCTTCCACTTCCTAAGTTCTGAAATTACGAATAGGTGCAGGTTAATTGGGTGTAGGGGCACACACCTTTAATCCCAGAGCCCCAGAGGCAGACGGATCTCTGTGAGTTCAAGGCCAGGCTGGTGTGCATAGTGAGCTGTGGCACATCCAGAGCAAGAGACCCTGTTTCCAAAAACCAAAAACCAAATCAAAACAACAACAGCAAAACAAAACCGCAAGTTTGCATCTTAAAGCAACCTTTATTGTCTGATGGCAATTTATGTCTAATTTGGTAAATTTCAAATTATATACTCTAGTTCTGGACCTGCCTGTTATAGTAAATTACGCACTTTCTGTGCATCGCTCATTTGCTTTCCTTTCTTACTGAGAAAGTGAGGCAGTTTCATGTTGGCACCTTGGCAAACACTGTGACTTGTTTGTATTTTCACTTTATAGAGTTTTTGTTCCTTTCTGATTAGTGTTGTCTTAGCAGTTTTGTGGACTCTTCAGTGATGG
Source organism: Acomys russatus (assembly GCF_903995435.1). Taxonomy (NCBI): domain Eukaryota; kingdom Metazoa; phylum Chordata; class Mammalia; order Rodentia; family Muridae; genus Acomys; species Acomys russatus. The sequence goes on along the minus strand of NC_067143.1, from coordinate 35,744,650 downwards.
GGACTGAACCCAGGGCCTCAGGTGTGCTGCGTGTGAGAGGCAGGCACCCTGCTACCAAATCAGGGTCTTCTTGATGTGTATGTTTAAAAGCTTCTCCTCTCTGTTTTTCTCTCTTTAATTTAATTAAATTAACTTCTTCTTCTTATTATTAGTTTTAGTTTTTCGAGACAGGGTTTCTCTGTGTAGCCTTGACTGTCCTGGACTCACTTTGTAGACCAGAATGGCCTCGGACTCACAGTGATCTGCCTGCCTCTGACTCCCAAGCGCTGGGATTAAAGGCGAGCGCCACCACTGCATTGCTCACCTTGGCATTTTTCTTTTCTTTTCTTTTCTTTTTTTCCACAGTTAAGCAAAGCCCACCATGGATTTATTAGTTTACTTACTAGATCAGCCTCCAAGAGTGGCATTTTTATTTTCATGCGTACATGTCATTATATTTTGTTCTTCCCCGTGTCCTCTGCCCTCCCCCGGGCTGGTCCCTTCCTGTAGTGTCTTTTTGTTTATTTTAGTTCTAGGAAATTATCCATTTTACCTTTAATAATTGCTCTTGATTCATTAGTTCTGTCTTGGATGAGCACTGCACAGTTTCCTTATGACTTCTCTTCATTTCATTTGTTTATGTGAAGTCATAGCAACAAAGCTGTAGCGTAAATCCTCTGCAGCATTCACCCTAGGTGTGCGCTCCATGTGTCTGCCTTGATGCTCTGCAGTCTTCCTTATATTCACACTGGTTCTGCTGTCTGACTTCTAATAGCTTTCACTTTGATCTATTGAGTCTCTCTGCTCTTATTAATAGTTACATGGGCTTTTATTAGTTCATAACAGTGGAGTGCATAGAAGGCCCCTCAGAGGTGGAGAAAAGGAGGCTCATGGGAGCTGTGGGTTTGCCACTTTATAGCTCTCTTTACAGACAGTGGTGTGGAGGTGGGTGGACGTGACCACAGACCAGGGCTAACTCGGCTGCTGAGTGTACGGATGTTCACCAGTCAAGATTGAGAAAGTCTTAGAGCGCTAAGCAGCCTGTTCATTTGACCTAATTTGGTATATATTTCTCCTGGGTTTAAATAGCAAAGCAGTAGTAATTGTGTTTTATGTATTTTAAACCCCAGTGACAAAATAGTAAAAATATATTTGAAGACCCAGGTTAGCTTCTTCTAGGAATTTCATTTTCTGGTCTTCTCCGTGGCCTGTCTCTGGTTCTGTATCATTTCTTCTGCTTCACTGGGTAGCAATGTGAAGACACCCGGAGGTGGGTAGCAGGGCCGGTTTTGAGTGTTTTACACTATGTGGCATTTGATGGACCTCTGGTGTTTCCAACTGGGGCTGCCTGAATAAATCCTGTGACAAGTATTTGTGTAAAGAAAGTGCTGGTAGGCAATAGGAGACCTTCCGGAAGTGATTCATAATAGGGCTGCTGTTTGTTTAATTTGGGACTCTGTTGCTTAGAGACCATATCTTCGAGCAAGCTGAGGTTGAAGTACTAGTCGAATGCCCAGAGCGAGGGCCTACCTGATCAAATAAATTGTAGCTCTGCTTCTTCATTTTAATTTTGGAAGACTCCTGATAGAAGCCTGGCAGTGTTTTTAATTAAAAAAAAAAAAAAAAAAAACATAAATGAAAGTTTGGTTAGTGATTTAGTTTGAAAAGTAAAGATTTACTTAAATTTGAATTTTCAGGAAACTTATTATAATCAGGAAGCCTTGGTTATTTCAATCAGGCATTTTATTATAAGAAATTTAATCCTTTCTGTTTAAGACAGCTATAAGAAAACAACAAAATTCCCATGAAACCTCAGGTCCCCCAAATCTGCCATTTGCAGCGATAAAAAATAGTCCTGTGTGTCCCTCTCCCTGGGGGGGTCATCAGTACTATTTCTTGAGATCTTGAGATTTCTGATCTTTTCTCTCTCTCTCTCTCTCTCTCATCCGTCTCTTTATCGCTCTCTCTCTCTCTCTCTCTCTCTCTCCTCCCTCTCCTTCTTCTCCTCTCTCTCTGTCTCTCTCTCTCTTTCTCTCTTCTCTCCTCCCTCTCTCTTTCGCTCCTGTTTCTCTTCTTCTTTGCTCTTCTCTCTCTTTGTTCTCTCTTCTTCTCTCTCCCTTTTTTTTTTCCGCTTCTCTTTCTCTCATTCTCTCTGTGTGTCCACAGTGTGCTGAGGACTTCACAGTGATGCAGCCCATGACGTGCTCATCGTTCACAGTTGGCAGACAGGAAAGCCCAGCTCAGAGAAGCTAAGCACTCGTAGTCGATGTCAAGTCTGGCCAGGACTCCAAAGCCCTGCTTCGATGTAGCTGGTGTTGGTACAGATTATGACAGCAGCAGTAGCTGTCATCAAGTACACCGAATGATGATGAGACGTCAGTGGAACATACTGTGATGTAGGCAGTATTTTTACTCCAAGAGGGGGAAATGAGTTACGAACACTTGTCCCAAGGTTACTTAACTGTCGGCGTAATTCAAGCCTAGGTCTGTGTAACGTCAACCATCACCAGTGCTCCTGACCTCTGCAGACATGAAAGGGCCAACTGTAAGGTCCAATATTAAGACAACTGGTGTCCAGCTGTCAAATGGCCAAGAAGTGGGGTTGCCTCAGCTGCCTTTGCTGTCTCCAGTTTGTCTTCTGGCTTGTTTTATGTATTGAGGATTGAACTGAGAGTGTTACGCATACTAGGCTAGTTGCCTGCTGCTAAACCACACCCCAAGCCCTAGTGATTTAAAAAAAAAAAAGAAAAGAAAAGAAAAAAGCGTGAAGCAGGAGCTCCTTATTGTCAGGGCTCCTTCAGATTTCAGTCCTGTTCTGGGCTCCTGAGCAGCTTGGATTTACAGGCACGATCTACCACACCCAATTCGTCAGATATTTTTGTGTTTAACTGGCTCGTTTTTTCCTACTTCTAACCTGGTCTCTGCCTTTGGATTTAGCTTCTGTCCCACCAGACTGTCATTTGCTAAAAAGTGACCTCATGCAGACAGGAGTGGCAAGTTGGATTGGAAATCGCCTTACATCCTTTTGGCAAGAATTGTGTTTGGGGGTTTGTGGGTGGAGGAAGTACTTGTCAAAGGCCTCTATTTCTTCTTTACTGAGAATGCCTTCCTGTTGACTCATTGGAAATCATAAGGAAAAGCAGAAGGAACGCTGGAGAGGCAGCTGCCGGCCCAGGGCTCTGCTCCTGCGGGACAGATGCTGGGGCAGGAGGAGACACAGGCCTCTAAGACTGGGGAGATTTTTGAGGAAAGTAAGTAGGTTACTTTCTAAAAAAGTAAAGTTATGGCCCAGATTGGACTTTGTTTGTTTTTTAAATTCAAAACCAGAGAATACATGATGGGGAACATAATTCCGAGAGTATGGGAAGCTATGCAGTAGAAAATGATCCGCCTCTCCTTGATCCAGGCCCCCACCCCGTCCCCCCACCCCGCCCCTGGATCATCCTTTCCAGAGAGAAGGCTGTTTGAATATTCCCCTTCCAGAGCTTTTCTGCCAATGAATAGGAGTCACCTTCCTTCATAGTGGTTGTGCACTATGCATTTTGGGAGTCTTCCACATGAGTGCAACAAAATGCCTCGTTGTTTTTCTGTAACTTTGCTTTTCAGTTATGGACTTGACCATTGATGGGCATAACCTTCCCCTCTTAGCTCTTGCTATTATAAACAATGCTATAGTTGGCAATCAATCGTCCTACCTCAGCCTCCTGAAAGCTAGAATTTAGACGTGAACCATGGTTACTCTATTACTCTTTTCCTATTTGGTTTGTAAGAGATCTTTATATAGTGAGGAAATTGGTCCTTTTTATGCCATATGTGTTGCAAATATTCCAGTTTGCCCTTTAAACTTTTATTTTGTGTAAGGTTTTAAAGTAATAGCATCTTAAAACGTGTTTGGAGTTATTAATCTTATTTTTTAGCTTCTGGGCTCCTCCTTTCCAGGCCATTTTTATATAGTCTGAATGTATATGAAATTATAGAAAATCGTTCTGGGGTTGGAGAGATGGCTCAACAGGAACACCAGTTGCTATTCCAGAGGACCTGGGCTTGTTTCCCCAGCACCCATGTTAGATGGCTGACAGTTGACTTTTTTATTTTTTCGAGACAGGGTTTCTCTGTGTAGCCTTGGCTGTCCTGGACTCAAACTCACAGCCTGCCTCTGCCTCCCGAGTGCTGGGGTTAAGGGCATGGGCCACCACACCTGGCCCTTAATACACACACTTGATACCGGTCTCAGGGGTCATACTGGCTGTGCCCCAACAAGCCAGGTCCAGCCATCTATCCTTAATGAACCAATTAACGGAGCCAAAATAATAGCAAAAAGCAGAAAAAAGGGGTTTTTATTCAGTGTAGCCATGCTGGGAAGAGGGACAGAGAGAGCCAGGATAGTCCCTAAAGTCCCTCCCAAGGGCCTGCCCTGAGGGTAGGGTTTGAGCAGGAAGCAAGATACACAACTAAGCAGTCCACTGTCATCTCAGCTCTGAGTCCCCTGCAGGGTCATCTGACTAGGACTAAGTATTTTTCCTGGAAACAGGTTCTTTGTAGATGCCCCCAGGGCGTCACTCGCCCAGCAAAAGAATTCTGGAACTCTGTAATTTGGGGGGTGGCCCATTCTTTCAGTAGTCTGACAGCCAAAGAAAGAGTGTACAAATCTTTTAAAGAGCATATTCTGTTAAACAGGCTTGTTACACACTCACACATACACACAATTAAAAGTTACCAAAAACTAAGTCTTAAAAAAATTCCCTTATGGTTTTCTCCCCCACCTCCCTTCAGTGATAGAGATTGAATCCAGGGCCTTGACCATGACAGGCAAGTATTCTGTTGGGCTTCACCTCCAGGCCAGCCCCTGGCCTACATGTATATGTGGTATCATTTAATACATATATATGTATTACAATTTATTTAATATGAATGTATGTAGTACATATGCATACACACATATATCATGTAAGTGATAAAATTGTACATATATGTGTAGAGTTTTAGCATTTTATTTAACTCTTTGATTAATTTAGAATTTTGGCTTGAGGACTTGGGTGGATGTTTTATTTGTTTTGTGTTTTGAGGCTGGGTCTTACTATCTATCCCTGGCTGAGCTAGAAAGTGGACCAGGCTGGTCTTGAACTCATAGATACTCACCCGCCTCAGCCTCCTGAGTCCTGGGATTAAAGGTGTGCGCATCTCACTCTGTTTTTGTGCAGATGACTTTTGGATAATATCTTACATTTTATGCATCATTAATAGCAGACTTAATAAACAGGCAGGGGAATGTGCTATACTTTTCATATGTGAGGTGAAACCGTAAATTGTGTGTGCATGTGCTAAGGAAGAAGATGGTGTGTGCAGCATTCATTCCTCAAGGCTGTTCTGTTTGTCATCCTCAATGAATGCCTGCTTTGGAACCAGTGTTCTGAGTTATTCTGGTCTGGGAAGTACTGTTCTCTGTCAGTGGGATTTAAGCAACAATTTCACTAACAACTTCTAGTACTTATGGTCATTTCTTTCCTGCTGTATGTGTTATAAATTCTTTTGGTTGTCACTGAATTCTCGTTCCTGGAAGCTGACAGAGTTTAAATGAAAGACTTTCACTAATTGGTTAAGTATAATTGCTGAACTGTTGTCCATGGTCTTTACGACATTGTTTTTTGTCTTTTTTTTTTTTTTGAGATGATCTCATGCAGCCAAGGTTCCTCTACTTCTAATGCCTAAGTGCTGGGACTACAGGTGTGTGCCATCGCAGGTGTGTGCCCAGGCATTGGTTTTTGTTTGTCTGTTTTGTCTTTTGAGACAGAGTTTCTTTGTGTAGCCCTGGCTGTCCTGGACTCTCTTTATAGACCAGGCTGGCCTCGAACTCACAGAGATCTGCCTGCCTCTGCTTCCCAAGTGCTGGGATTACAGGTGTGCCCGTGCACCACCGCTCCCAGCTAGATCTATGCATTTTTAAAAGCTGGGATTGCAAATCACAAATTCTGATCTAGTGAACTAATTTCTGACAAAACAGAGGAATGGGAAAATTCCAGGGCACATTGTCAGATAGGCCGCCTCTGAGGACTCAGTGAGAACAGCAGTGGTGCTGGCAGCTGCACTGACTCCTCAGCATGGACTCCTTGGAGAGCTGTGTTGCAGAAACATCTTGCACAGGATCACTGGATTGGTGAGCCAGAAAGGCAAGTAATGTCTAGATTGCAGCAAAGCATTTACAAATGTGTCTTGTGATACTTGCAGAGAGATCGGATAAATGTGAGTTAGATTGCAGTGTAATTAAGATGATTTATAGCTGCCCGAGTAAACCAGATTTTAAAAGGGGTTCTGGAGGGGAGTGGCTGCTTGAGGGTGTAGGGCCTTCTCTTTGGGTGGTAACAGTGTTCTGGGACTATATTGTAACAATAGTTGCACAACATAGTGAATATAACAATAAAAAAAAAAATCACTGAGCTACTTGCTTTAAAATGGTTAAAAACGGTGAACCTTCCAAATTCTTCTCAGTTGTTTTGCTTTCTTTGAGATATGGGGTCTTGTGTAGCTCCATGTGTTCCAGACATAGCTGAGGATGGCCTTGGCTTTCTGGTCTTTTTTTTTTTTTTTTTTTAATATTTATTTATTATGTATACAGTATTATGCCTACATGTACACCTGCATGCCAGAAGAGGGCACCAGATCTTATTGTGAATAGTTGTGAGCCACCATGTGGTTGCTGGGAATTGAACTCATGACCTCTGGAGGAACAGTCAGTGTCCTTAACTGCTGAGCCATCTCTCCAGCCCTCCAGTCTTTTTTTTTTCAAGACAGAGTTTCTCTGTGTAGCCTTGGCTGTCCTAGATTCACTTTGTAGACCAGGCTGGCCTCAAACTCTGCCTCTGCTGGGATTAAAGGCGTGCGCCATCACACCTGGCTGGCTTTCTGGTCTTTCTGTCACTACCTCGTCAGTGCCTGAGACCCAACCCAGGGCTTCCTGCATGTCAGGCCAGCAGCCCACTGACTGAGCTATGCTCCCAGCCCCTACTTCTTTGTTTCTTTGTTTTTTGAGATAGGATCTCATGTAGCCCAGGCTGGCCTCAAACTCACTGGATAGCCAGGGATGACTTTGAACTCCTGATCTTCCTGCCTCTATCTCCCAAATTCTGGGATTACAGGTATACGCCATGTATGTGAGCAAACCCTCACTCTCAGCTTCAGCTGCTGGGTTTTTAACTCAGAGAGCTCTTCAGGCATCCTCTGTGTCAAACGCCAGATCTTATGAAGGCCTAAGTGATGTGTCAATCAGATTTGAATTGTTAGGGAAATGGTTATTACGTCAGCTCTTTTTTTAAAACACACCGACTTATCAACAGTGTAATAATACTTTTTTACATTGTGATTTTAAAAGGTCTAAGCACAGAATAGGAGAGAGGTAGCACTAGTGGGAAGAGCAAGTGGACTCTGGGGCATTTGCTCACCGCTAAGTCTGCTGACCTGCATCTGACCCCTGGAGCCACTGCAAAGGTGGAGAGACCCAACCCTGACCTCACATGCGCAGTGTGGCCTGGAACACACACACACATATGTTACAGGATGTTTGATTCCATTGTGAACTGGGAGATTTTGAATTGTAAAAACTTGTTTCTTGTTTGGTGTGTCTCAGCCCTAACACACACCTTAATCCAAGAACTTCCTGTTTACAGCACACGCCTTTAATCCAAGAGCGTACTGTACAGTACACGGGATTAAATAAAATTAACCCTAGGTCAAGAGGCAGAGCAAGAAACCAGCTGACGGGAGTAAACAGAAAGGAGGACCACGGGGAGAAGGGCGCTTAACACAGTGTGGAGGAGAAGAGGTTTTTGGCTGAGTAGAAAGGACCGGTTCCTTCTGGGATGTCTGCTGAATAGGAAGGTCAGCAGGAGCTTCCTCCGCTTCTCTGACTCAGCAGTTAGAGCCCCTGCTGCTCTTCCAGTCCAGGCCCAGGAGGTCTGGGGTCTCTCAGTCTCCTGTGTGCCACACGCATGTGGACAGACCTACACACACACACACACACACACACACACGCACGCACGCACGCACGCACACACACTTAAAACAGTAAACCTATTTTTAAAAGAGGCCTTCATAATAATTATAAAGACAAGACATAAACATTGAAAAGTTACCCAACGTGAAAGAATAAAAAGTCTGAAGTCACAAGGCAACATATGGTGGCTGATAGGATGATGCAAACAGTTACTGTGTAAAAGTTCAGATGAGGGGGAAGTTGTTTGTTGGTTGGGTCTTGCAAGAAAGACTAAAACTGTGAAGGAGAAGGAAAATACGGCCTCCATATTCTTGATGTCCTCTCACCTTGCTTTTTGGCACCTGGTAGCCCCTCGGCCTGCAGTGCTCTTCATCCAGTCGCTGCTGGGGATTGCGGGGTTCAGAATGTGGAGTGTAGGCATGGTGGCCCCCTAATGGTATGGTGTCATGACTTCCTGTAGTTTTCTGGGTGTTGTTTGTTTCTTGTTTTTTATTGTTTGGTTAGAATTGAGTCCAGGGGTAGTGTGTTCCTTAAGCAAGAGAGGCTGAGAGATCTTCCAATAGTTAAGAGCGCTTTGACTCAAAGACAAATGAGAGTCTGCCTTTACGTGGGCAATCACTGGCCTTAGTAGGAAGAGATGTAGAGACTCTCGGTGTAGGAAAGAGTAGAAGTCTGGCTGCTGTTATTTGTGATCATGGGGAAGGTGAGCCTTCGCTGGGAATAGCAGGGACGGGTGAAGCTAGCTAGCTGATCAGGAAGTTTGGCCAAGCCTTTATTCTTGGCAGGCATTACCTTCCTGCATCATGGCTTGATGATATTTGTCTTTCCCATGAAATTCTTCAAAATTTGTTCCACCCGGCAGATCCCAGTTTCATTTACTATGCCATTGGCCTCTTCCTGTTCTTTCTTGTCATCATGGTGTTATTTTTTTTAACTTATAACATGCTTTTTGTGCATCACTTCTTCTTTCTTTTCTTGGTTTCTCTGTGCAGTCCTGGCTGTCCTGGAACTCACTTCCTCACTCTGTAAACCACGCTGGCCTCAAACTCAGAGATCCGCCTGCCTCTGCCTCCCAAGTGCTGGGATTAAAGGTGTGCGCCACCACCGCCCGGCTAGTTAACCGTTCTGGACGATGTCTCAGTGGGCAAAGGTGCTTGCTACTGAGACTAACAGCTTGAGTTCAATCCGGGGAACCCATTCCTGCAAGCCATCCTCTGACCTCCAAATATGCACTGTGGCACAACAAATAAATCCTTTTTTTTTTTTCCCCGAGACAGGGTTTCTCTGTGTAGCCCTGGCTGTCCATGACTCACTTTGTAGACCAGACTGGCCTCGAACTCAGAGCAATCTGCCTGCCTCTGCCTCCCAGGTGCTGGGATTAAAGGCGTGCACCACCACACTGGCTGGTTTTGTCTTTTTTTTTTTTTTTTTTTTTAATAATAATACAAATGCTTTATCGTTAAAAGTTATCATCCCATGGGTTAAGTGGTGCATATCCAGGACCCAGCAGCAGGGTCAGCGCAACCTCAGAGCCGCTGTTTCTGACTACAGTAGGGTGAGCACACCACCCTCTCGGTATTTGGGGTGATAGAGCGGCTGGTGTCTTCCATAAATTCTGCAGGCACCTGCGTGCGCTGGCCCTGCGAACCCCTCCTGCCCAGCACTTTGGTTACCCTAGCAGCTCTCGTCCATGATGGCAGCAGTCTGGTGGAGCCAAAATCTAGTTTTAATCACCCCAGTCAGAGGGCCTCATGAAATGTGAGAGACCTTTTCCAATTCAGCTCTTAATAAAATGGTTTGCTCAGGGATAGATCTGTATTAGGAATAAATAAATACAGAAGTTAAAGACATTACTTGATAACGAGAGAACGTTTTCCTCTGTCTCTATCTTATTCCTGTTTTTTTCTAAATTGGTTTATTTTGTATTCAGAAGTTCCTTTTAAAGCAGATGCTATCAGATTTTCTCATTTTGCTGCTTTAGCCTGGAAACAAGCTTTTGTGTTTCTCTTTTTTTTGTCCTCATTAGTGCAATATTTTCTTTAATTTCATGTGCTCTTTTTTCACTGGCCTCTTTATCCATACTGTTCAGAATACTCTTTTAAAATCAGTCTCTCTCCACCCCCCACCCCCAGGTAGTTTGGCTTGCAGATGAGGGTGACCTTAGACTCCTGATCCCTCTGTCCCCCCACTCCCAGTGCTGCTGTGTGTTTGCCACCACACCCGGCTTTAAATCAAATTTTATCCCTTCAGTCCTGTCTCAAATACTCAAAGCGTTTTCTTTCTCTCCTTCAGCGCGGCGTGTTTTCTCCTGTCACAGCCCTTGCCCCTGTCTCCTCAACCCCAAGTCTTTCAAGTACCCTGGGCAATTGCACTTTGCCTGGGGAGCTGGATGCCTCTGCCCTCCTGCTGTGACACCCAGTGCTTTCTTAAACTTGCTGATTCTTGCTCTCTGGGCTGCACCTGCTGCACGCGCTCTTTGCAGGCCTAGGTGGGGCCTGGGAGGGCGCTTTAATGGAACCCCCAGTGCAGGGCAGGCTGACCATGTTTGGGGATTTTTAGTATAGGGCAATCCTGGCGTGGAGTTCCACTGGGCAGGATGGGTGTGGTAGTCGAGTTTCAACTCCTGGAGGAACTGAATCTCAGCGGTCAGGGCAGGCAGTTCCGGCATTGGTCTGTTCCCCTTCTGTATTGCACAGAGCTGGGAAACCACTGAAGTCATGTGCTCTGTGGAACTTGTTCAACCGGTTCCCTCTCGACAGACCCCTAATTCAGATTCCCACCCTGATCCTTTTCTGCATATGCTCTTGGTCCGGGCTTGTTTGAGCCTCACCACTGTAGTGCTCTGGGACAGGCGCGGCTTTGTTTCGCTGGTGGCAGAATGGGTAGGGCCAAGAACTGAAAAATGTTATCAGTAGGACCAGGTAGACAGGTATTATGTAATCCACGACTTCAGCCTCTGGAAGGGTTATTTCTGGGATTGGGCTGTTCTCTCTCACACACACACAGACACACGGACACACACACACACACACAGACACACACACACACACACAGCTACCATTATTGCTTTCTAGCTCTTGCGTGTGTGATGTCTGCCCTGCTCCTCACACCAGCTTTAGGAGGTGTTGCATGTTGCTCCTAAGCCGTGTTAGAGACAGGAAACGGAAGTCCAGCGGGGCCTGTTAGATAACATGTCATTCTTGCTCATTCTTATTTCCTTCCCCCTTTCCTCAGGTACAGAGTAGGGTGTGTTCCCTTCTGTAGCTGGTAGCTACCTCCACTCTTCCCAGTCTTGCTTTCATTATTAAATCCTCTAGCTCTCCATCCTTTGTCCGCTCTTGTAGGCATACCCACATCTTCCTCACAAGGATGAACGAACAACCGTTTCCCTGGATTTCCCATCTCTTCTTGCATTTCCCACTTTTCTTTTTGTCAGTCACGTCTTTTTTCTCCCCCTTGTTTTTTTGAGACAGCGTTTCTCTGTGTGATAGCCTTGGCTGTCCTGAAACTCTCTTTGTAGTCCAGGCTGGCCTGGAACTCACAGAGGTCCACCTGCCTCTGCCTCCCAAGTGCTGGGATTAAAGTCACTTTTTTTTTTTTATCAACTCATACATAAGGATTTGTTGAAGCAGCGAGTTAGACACTTGTCTGTCAGGTGGCTGGCTAGCAGCCCTCATCTAAAAGGCAATCCTGATGTAGGCAGCTTGGCTCTGTGTCATGGGGCTGCAGGAGGACGCGTTGAACTAACTTACTCTGTTTGCCGTCTTGTCCTCCCTTTCATCTCTCTCCCTCAGGGTCTCACCGTGTAGTCTCGGCTGGTCTGGAGCTTGCTATGTAGACCAGGCTGCCCTTGAACTCACAGAGATCCACCTGCCTCTGCCTCCCGAGTGCTGGAATGAAGCCTACTTTCCCTTGTGGTTTAGGACTTGCTTCCTTTTTACACCAGTGTCCTGAAGCCTCTCTCTGTGCTGGGGGAAGGGTGGGCCTGGGTGCCTTCCTCAGAGGCTCAAGGCCTGCTGTTGCTTGCAGCGAAGCCCAGCCGTTTGGATGAGGAGGGAGTCCTTACCCTAGACCTGGGCCTTTACGTTGCTTTTTGTAGTATCTGAGGGTTCCACCTCCCGTGTGACAGCTTTCCCCGTTGTTTTTTAACTGAAAATTTGCTTCTTGGCTGTGGCTGGACCGCTCTTCTTTGCTTAAATTTGAAAACTTTTCTACTTGACTCTTTTTTTTTTTTCTGGTAACTGCGAGCAGACTCCCTTTACAGAGGTCACTGAGGAGTTTTTAATTTTTTTTTTTTTTTTTTGTCACATCCTTTCTCTTTGGCGTCCCCTTTTGCAGCGGTAGAAGGCAGATGATGGCATCCAGATTCCTGGAGGGTTTTCCTTCCTTGATTACCACCACATGATTCCCTCTTGAGTCCTCATCTTACCACGGGGACTCTTTACCTGTGGAAGGTTCTGTCCCAGGCACCCTTTCCTTTTGTATTTGTCTTTACAACACATCTCCCTGGAGAGCCCTCCACCCCAGGCTTGCAGCCGGCTCCTCACTGCAGGCTTGTATTTCCAGGTGCCTGCAGGACGTCACTCTCTGGGTGTCCTGTCGACATTTCCGCTCCGCTCCGCGTACTTATCCTCTTGTGTTCCCCCGTCCCAGTTGATGGCTTCATCTCCCATTTAGTCATCCATGCCACAAGTCACCAAGTCATGTTTTAAAAATAAAACTATTCTCTTTCCTTTTATAGAAGTTTCTGTAAGTTGCTATAGATGGCTTATGGTGCCAGATTTTTTTCCCCCTTGGAACTGTGTGATAATGTGGTATTTTCCCACAAAGTGAATAATAAGTTATTATTTTTACTATTTGGCAGTCTGACAGATGGTGGAATTGTTGTTGCTATAATTTGCATTTTGTGGATAACTGTTAAAACTGAAGGTTTTGTTTGTTTTTCAAGACAGGGTTTCTCTGTGTACCCCTGGCTGTCCTGGACTCACTTTGTAGACCAGACTGGCCTGGAACTCACTGAGATCCACCTGCCTCTGCCTCCCAGAGTGCTGGGATTATAGACGTGTGCCACCGAGCCTGGCTAGGACTGGAGGTTTTTATGTGAGCCCTGGCTATTTCTATTTTTTTCTTTTATGAGTTGCATGTTGTATTTCTAGGGAAATACTTGTCATTTTATTTTATTATTTATTTTTTCAGAGCTGAGGACTGAACCCAAGATCCTATGCTTGCTAGGCAGGCTCTCTACCACTGAGCTAAATCCCCAACCCCTTTCATTTAAGTGTTTAAAATATATGTGTGTAAATACAGACAATCATTAGTAATTGTTGTGTGTTATAATTTTACTCACTCAGTTTATGTTTTTTTGTTGTTGGACTCTGTTTGTTTCTTTATTTGAAGACCAGGTCTTGGCTGTGTAGCTGTGGCTGGCTTGAACTTCACCATGTAGATCAGACTGGCCTTGAACTCAGAGGAAAAAAACATGGGCCACCAGGTCTGGGCCTGACTGGTATTCCTGCCTCAGCCTCCCAAGTGCAGGATTACAAATATATGCTATACCACCTAGCTTTGTTTACTTATTTATTTTTATTTATTTTTTGAGGCTGGCCTCATCTTACCCTGTATACCTGGACTCTATAGGCTAGCGTCATTGCATATGGGTAGATACTTTCTTTAAGCATTTGTTTGTTTTGTGTGTGCGTGGGCATGCACATGCCATCTGTTCACGTGGAGGGCAGGGACAGCTGGAGGAAGTCGCTTCTCTTGGGTTTGGGTGACAGAACTCCAGTCATCGTGCTCGTGCTTGGGGTCAAGTGCCTTTACCCCTGAGCCACCTCACCTCTTCATCTCTTTCCTCTCTGATTTCTGCCTGTGTAGTCTTGTTTGTAAGCTCTTTTTCTGTTTTAAGATTATATAACTTTACATATGTGCATTATATTTATATGCGTGTATACATATGAATGTGTATGCACATGCACATATTAATATCTTTAGATCAACTTTAGTTTTCATATTAATTGTAAAGTCCATGGTCAAAAGCTAGCTCTATGGTGGTGGTGCACGCCTTTAATCCTAACACTCTGGAGGCAGAGGCAGGTGGATCTCTGTGAGTTCAAGGCTGGCCTGGTCTACAAAGTGAGTCCAGGACAGCCAAGGCTAACACAGAGAAACCATGTCTTGAAAAAACAAACAAAAAACCCCCCAACAAACCAAAATAAAAAACAGCAACAACAAAAAGCTAGCTCTATGTATTGGACATAGTGACACTCAGTTATAATCCGTGAATTTAGAAGGCAGAGGCTGGAGGATTGGGAGTTTGAAACTTGGTTGGACTATATAGCAAGATCCTGTATCAACACACACTCTCATAGAGATTTTCTTTAAACTTATTATATAATTGTGGAAGTGCTCAGTTTTCCTACTAGTTATGCCAGCAAGAGTCACCGAGGTTTAATCCTATCGAGGCTCCTCTCTGAGGGCTCCATTAGAGCACAGCTGTTGGTGAGGTTATGACCTGTGCTGCTGATGGCTAAGGAAGCCTGGCTCCAGAGCTTGGGCTTGTGTTGGAGTGCGTTCAGTAGGTTGTACCAGTGACTGTGTCTGAAGGAAGGAGTACGGATGGTTAAAAGTATAGACCTCAGCTGGCCGTGGTGGTGCACGCCTGTAATCCCAGCACTCGGGAGGCAGAAGCAGGTGGATTGCTGTAAATTCCAGGACAGCCAGGGCTGTAATACAGAGAAACCCTGCCTACACACGCGCGCGCGCACACACACACACACACACACACACACACACACACACACTTTGGATCATGCCAACCTAGTAAAGCATGAGCTGATCAGTGAGTGACCCTGGGTTACTTTCCATCTAATCTGCGGAGCAAGGCAATCCTCCTAAATTCTGAGGTTGACGCGAAGATCATGTGACATGATGCATATATTTAGTTTCATAGCTACCACAGGATGTTAGAGGTTTTTTTAAAAATTTTGTTTACATTGACAACAAACCTTTAATCTAATATTTGTGAAGTTTCAGATATGAGAGAACTTTGAATAATATTCTACATTTAGGTTACATGCAAGTAGTTTTGAGGTAAACCTGATGAGCAAATGGTGAATTTCTATACTCTTTGTGCGAGGGGGAACTCCACTCTCTACAGAAATAGCACTTTTGTCACCAAGCTGTATCTGTGGCTGAATTCTGATCACATGTGTAGGGTGTTCTTAGGTCATCATTTGGTAAGATAATTCTATGAACTTAAACAAAGCACCCCCCACCCACCCAACTTTCTGTTCTGTCCCATTTTTTTGCTTTGTTTTTTCAAGACAAGGTTTCTATGTAACCCTGGCTATCCTGGAACTCTCTTTGTAGCCCAAGCTGGCCCCTACGCCCAGCCCTTTTTTGTTTTGTTTTGTTTTTTGAGACAGGATTTCTCTGTGTAGCCTTGGCTGTCCTAGACTCACTTTGTAGACCAGGCTGGCCTCGAACTCACAAGTGCTGAAATTAAAGGCAGGTATCACCACGTCTGGCTATTTTTTTAAAAGACAAGGTTTCATCTGTAGCCCTGGGTAGTCTGGAACTCACTATGCAGACTAGGCTGGCCTTGAACTCACAGAGCTACCTCCTGAGTACTGGGACTACAGGTATGTGTCATCATGCCTAGAAGGAAGGATCTATTTTAGCTGACAGTTTGAGGGTGCCGTCGGCCCTGGCGACAAGAGTGTGAGGTGTCATTGCACTGTCAGTGAGCAGGGCCACAAGTGCTGGTGTTCAGCTTTCTCATTTTTAGTCAGCTTGAGGCGGAGCTTCCAGAGGTCTTGCTCACAGTTAGGGTGGGGCTTCTCATCTCAGTTAACCCAGCTGAAGATTCCCTCACAGACACGCTCAGAGGGTCGTTTCCTTGTGATTCTCCTCAGATCCTGTTGAGATGACAGTGTTCAGGTGGAGAGTGTTCAGTGATGAGGTGTTGAGGGGCATAGAGAGCAAGCCCCACACTCCTGTTAATGCCTTCTCTGTGCTAGGTGATATTCTTAGCACTTATATACACTGTTTCATCATCCAGAACATTCTATGGGTACGTGCTATTATTATTCTTTTTACGAGAATACTTGAAGGAACTGGAATCATTGTGCTTAACGGAAGTATCAAGTGGCGAATGTGTGACTCACAGGAGGAAAAGGCACAGATGCCTTTTAATCATCAGCCAACCACTATGCTAGACTCCACTTGTAATCTCACTGAATTCTTAACAACAAACCTGTTTGGAAGGTTAGCAAATGAAGAGATTTCAGTGTCACAGCACAGGTCTCTGTTAACACCACTTGATCTAGCACTGAGGCAGCTGGGCAGGACCACAACTGGGAGGCCCACCTTGGCCACACGAAGAGACTGTTCACATTTAAAACCATCACAAGGGGGGCTGGTTGGGTGGCTGGCTGTCTTGTTAAGTGCAAGCCTTTCTAAGCTCAGGGCAGGTGCTGGTCACATGGTGACCTCTTTTTTTTTCTTCTTTCAAGACAGGCTTTCTCTGTGTAGCCTTGGCTGTCCTGGACTTGCTTGGTAGACCAGGTTGGTGTCAAACTCACAGAGATCTTCCTGCCTCTGCCTCCCGGGTGCTGGAATTAAAGGTGTGTGTCACCATGCTCAGCTGATGCCCTATTCTTTTGTCATCTTGCTCCAGAAGGCAGCCCGAGTGGCCTGAAGAAAACTGGTGCTGGTATCACAGAAGCTTCCCAGCTCCTAGTGTCCAGAAGGGAGATGGTTTCCCTCGAATGGTTTTGATTTCTGTCTGTGGTAGTGGCACAGGCTCCTGATTAATGCTTTGGCTGAGGTATTTTGGGAACATTTGGGTTGGGAAGAAAATTTTGTGTTGCTTTATGAGTTATCTTTCATGCAATGTTTTTTTTTTTTTTTTTTAAAAACTATTTATTTATTTGCCATTTATTTGTCTATATTTGGCATGCTGGGGATTGAACCTAGGGCTACAAGCTACGCAAACAGTCAACTGCTGGGCCACATCCCTAGCCACAGACACTAACTTTTAAATGCATTTATAAAGATAAATGAAAATGCTTAAGTTAAGAATAATACTACAGCCAGGTGTGGTAGAGCATGCCTTTAATCCTAACACTTGGGAGGCAGAGGCAGGTGGATCACTGTGAGTTTGAGGCCAGCCTGGTCTACAAAGTGAGTCCAAGATAACTAAGGCTACACAGAGAAACTCTGTCTTGAAAAACCAAACCCCCAAAACAAAAACAAAGAACCCTACTACTCTACTTGTTTATTCGGGGAGGGGTGCGTGTGCCACGGTGTGCGTGTGTGGAGGTCAGAGGGTAGCTTTCTAGAATGGTTCTTGCACCATGCGGGGCCTGGGGATCAAACTCAGCTTGTCAGGTTTGGTGGCAAAGCGCCTTTACCCTCTGCCATCTTGCGAACTCTAACTGCTGTGTTTTATAAGAGAGTATTGTGTCTAGATTGAGACTCATTGGTGGCTTTACTATTGATCTAAACTGTCTAAAACAGTGTTGAGACAGGCCATGAGAGATTCCCACTTTCTTCCTCTCACCCCATGGGTTTTCTGAAACTTCACCCTGTTTAGACACCCTGGGGTGCCCAGTTGTAGTTAGACACACCTGTGGTTCCCAGTTCTCTTGGGGTCTTGGGCAATTGTGGCAACAGTAGCAATGGTACCATGATAAGGGTTCCAAACTAAGAGTTTGCCACTTAGTAGCTGTGACCTTGGATAAGTCATTTATAATTTGCAAATGAGTGATTGTGCACACGAGGTACAACCTTGGAGCAGCCTCTTAGGTAATCAAAAGCACTTTCAGTGTTTATGTATGTGTGTGCTGGAGAAATGGCTCAGTGGTTAAGAGCACCTGTTACGCTTACATAGGACCCTGGTTCAGTTCCCAGCACCTACATGCCTGCTAAGAACTGTAGTGAAAGTTTTGGTTTCTTTAAAAACTCCATTATGTTATATATTAACAGGTTTTGTTTTAATCCCAAGTGTGGGATATGGAACTGCTTTTAGTTTGTCCACAGCTGAATTAGCCTCATGTGGCTTGGAGAGGTGTGTGGTCTTTGCCAGCTGGTAACGGCCTTGTGGGGTTTGAGAGGGGCGTGGTCTTTGCCAGGTGCAGTTAGTAGGATTCTAGAGCTCTAGAGAGGGTATAAAATATCAGAGCCCAGAGAGAGGAGGATGCTTCGGGAGATGGCTGGAGGAGGAGGAGGAGGAGGAAGGCTGCTGGTTCACTGGACTGCTGGATATTCTGACAACTGAGATTGGTATTGCCCCAAAGAATCCTATGGCCCTAACCAGCCAGAAGTAGCTACAGAGTACTCTGCCTCCTCTCCCCACTAGCCATCTTTTTCTCCTACCTAGTGTTATGGGTTGGTGGAAGGGAGGTAGAAATATAAGAAACCCCCATTGAGCCAGGCATGGTGCGAACACCTGCAATCCAGCACTGGGGAGGCAGAGGCAGGCAGATCTCTGAGTTTGAGGCCAGCCTAGTCTATAAAGCTAGTCCAGGACAGCCAGAAATACAAGAGAAACCCTGTCTCGGAAACAAAACAAAACAAACAAACATAAACAAACACCCCCCCCCCCCTCGACAGGGTCTCTCTGTGTTAACCTTGGCTGCCCTGGACTCACTTTGTAGACTAGGCTGGCCTCGAACTCATAGCAATCCGTCTGCCTCTGCCTCCCAAGCGCTGGGATTAAAGGTATGTACCACCATGCCTGGCAACTAAAGTCTTTTAAAATGTTTGTGTAATATACATATATTTTATTTTTTATTTTCCTGGGGATTAAACCCTGATACTGGTACTTTCTGAGTATGTGTTCTATATTTCTAAGAGTCTCTCCTCCTCAGAATTAATTCTAACACTGTGCATAGAGAGATATTCTTGTAGTATTATTTAATGGTTGGAAACATTTATAAAATGACATAAATGCCAATAAAAGTGAACAACTTCTTGGTGGATTCTTTATGTAACTTAAAAGTCTTTAGAAACTACATAACAACATGGAAAATAGTCATACATTTTTGAAAAATGTTGAATGATTTTCTTTAATGTTTATTCTATGTTCAAAACTAAACAACGCAAAGGACAAGACCAGGGCTGGAGAGATGGCTCAGCAGTTAAGAGCACTATCTGGTCTTCCAGAGGTCCTGAATTCAATTCTCAGCAACCACATGGTGGCTCACAACCATCCATACCCTCTACTGCCCTCTTCTGGCATGCAGGTGTACATGCAGATAGAGCACTCACACAAAAGACAAGACCAAAGAGACCTGTGCTAGAGACACACTTGTGGCTCTCAGACTTTAAGACTCCGATGTAATGGCTGAAGAAGAGACTTCATGTGAGCTGAAAAGAGGGTTTGTTGTTTTTAGAGTTAAAGTCTAAAGGGCCAACATAGAAGTTACAATAGCAAGGCGCAGTGCTGTACACCTGGGGCCCCAATGCATTGGAGGCAGAGGCAGGAAGGTCATGTGTTTGAGGCCAGTCTAGAGCCTGGGATTTGCAGAGATTCTGTTGTTCAGTCAGTCAATCAGTCAATCATGGTATCAAGGCACTGCACTTAAAATTAACATTCAAAATTGGAGTAATACAGTGTGCTGGCTGGTTTTATGTCAATTTGACACAGGTTATAATCATTTTGGAAGAGAGAACCTCAATTGAGAAAATGCCCACACCAGATTAGCCCCTGGGCAAGTCTATGGTGCTTTTTTTTTTTTTTTTTTTTTTTGATTGATGATAGATATGAGGGGGCCCAGCTCACTGTGGGTGGTGCTACCCTTGGGATGGTGGTCCTGGGTGCTCTGAGAAAGCCATAAGTAACAAGCCAGTAAGCAGCACCCCTAGATGGCCTCTGCCTCAGCTCCTGCTTCCAGGTTCCTGCTCTGAGTTCTTGCCCTGACTCCTCTCAATGATGGTGAAGTAAACACTTTCCTCCCTGAGTTGTTTTTGGTTATACCTCATCACAGCAGTGGAAGCCAGACTAAGATGCACAGAACCCTACTTTCCCCAAATCTGATCTTTTCTATTCTCAGAAACAACACGTTGCGGAACAGCTGACTCAAAGGTGGTTGGAAGCAGTGCCTGCGTTTTCCTCTCTTTCTGTTCTGGCTTTTGCCTTTGCTCATCTGGTCACCAAATCATGGCTGGCTTTTCTAGCTGTGGTTTTTAGTGCCATGCCTAGTATTCTATCTTATGCAGGAAACTTGTAAATGTAGGCATTAGTCAGGACTGTTTTATAGTGGTTGGAGGGCAGAGACAAAAGATTGTAGGAGATCAATCACCTAAGCCAGTCCCGGCGTTTATTTTTGGTTTAATCTAGTCACTTCAGAGAGAAGGAAGAGCGGACCACCTATGGGACCCGTCACTGGCTCAGACAAATGAGCCCACAGTCCACCCTATGGATTGGCATCATATCAAGCAAAGAATAAGTACTTTTTCTTTGTCTATTGTGTGCTGTTTCTGGCTTCAGCTGTTGTTATGAGACTTGTTCCTGTTAATGAGAACCAAGTTAGAAGGTCCCCTGAGAGCTGGGGTTGCCAGCAGCTGCTTGTCAGAAGGATCTTATTCAGCCCCACCCACTTTGATTCCTGAGGCAGGATCTTGCAACCTAACCGTGGTGTATGTAGGCCAGGCTGGCCTTGAACTCACAGAGATCCACCTGCTTCTGCTTCCGAAGTTAGGCATCAGAAGCATGGGCCAACATGCCTGGCCATCCATATCCTTTTTAGCAGTAAAATATTAGAAAGAAAAGAATGTGACATGTGTCCTTTGGCTACAGTTCTTTCCATCCTGGCAGCTACCGTTCTTTCCCAGACTGTTGTGGTTGTGATTTTTTGGGCCTCAGCAAAGGTGTAGTTTGAATTCTGTAGCCCTGGCAGATTGGTAGCTAACTCAGTTACCATGGCAGCTCTTCTGGGAAACTTGCTGCCTCTGTTCTACCTGTGTCTGTGCCGGCATGGTGGCGCTCACCTTTAATCCCAGCACTCGGGAGGCAGAGTTCAAGGCCAGCCTATCTACAAATCGAGTCCAGGACAGTCAAGGCTACACAGAGAAACCCTGTTTTGAAAAACCAAAAACAAAACAAACAAAATGATGATGATAATGTCGATGATGATAATACTGCCTCTGCCTCCCTAATGCTGGGATTAAAGCCACTCGGTGGTGGCGCACGCCTTTAATCCCAGTACTTGAGAGGCAGAGGCAGGCAGATCGCTGTGAGTTCGAGGCCAGTTTGGTCTACAAAGCAAGTCCAGGATAGTCAAGGCTACACAAAGAAACCCTGTCTCAAAGCCTCCCCCCCCCCCAATTAATAATTTAAAAACCCCTGAGTTACTGTTCTATAGCATTTAAAGGAAAAAGGGAGAATTGATTGATTGATTTATGTCTATGAATGCTGCATGTATGTATGTGCACCACTTATGTACCCCGTGTCCATGGAGGTCAGAAAGGGGTTTTAGAGCCTCTGAACTTCCATGTGGGTATTAGGAATAGAACCCAGGTCCCCTGGAAGAGCAGCCAGTGCTCTTAACTGCTTAGCCATCTCTCCACTTCTGTCTTTTTAGTTTTGAGGAGGCATTGAGTATTGAACTTAGGGCCTAGAGGCCGCTGGGGAAATACTGTGCCATCAAACTGCATCCCTATCCCTCTTTGGCTCTTAATGTAAACTTCTATGGGTACAGTCACAATGGGTTCCTAAAGTCTTGAGTACTCTGGAAGCTGAGGCAGGAGGATTGCTTAATTTCAAGAACTGAAGCTAGCAGGACTCTGGACTCCAAGGAAAAAACCCAACGAAAACAACAAAATAAAAGTTCTTGTACTGCCGGGCGTGGTGGCGCATGCCTTTAATCCCAGCACTCGGGAGGCAGAGGCAGGCGGATCGCTGTGAGTTCGAGGCCAGCCTGGTCTACAAAGTGAGTCCAGGATGGCCAAGGCTACACAGAGAAACCCTGTCTCGAAAAACCAAAAAAAAAAAAAAAAAAAAAAAATAAAAGTTCTTGTACTGATACATTTTATAAATGTCTTATTTTTACTTTAGCCTGCTGTATTGTGAGTTTTTGTTTTGTTTTGTTTTGTTTGTTTGTTTTTGTTTTTGTTTTTGAGACAGAGTTTCTCTGTGTAGCCTTGCCTGTCCTGGACTCACTTTGTAGTCCAGGCTGGCCTTGAACTCACAAAGATCTGCCTGACTCTGCCTCTGAAATGTTGGGATTAAAGGTGTGTACCACCTAGTTTTTTAAAAAAAAATTATTACTTTGGTTGAACAGATCAGCAGCATCTATTGTTTTGGATTTTTCCTCCCAGCGTGGAGTGGAGTATAAGCATAATGCTGGCCTTCATAACTTGAGTGGAATGACTTCAAGCTATGAGTTCTTACTCCAAGTTCATAAAGTGAATGAAAGTTGTGAGGTTATATATAAAATATAAATATACGAGCATTTGGAATGTGTGCTCTATATCTTTCCTCAGTCAAAAGACTCTGGCAAAAAGTGGTTAAAAGGCCATTAAGATGCCTCAGTGGATGAAAGTGCTGGTTACCAAGTGTTGACGACCTGTGGAAGGAGGGAACAGACTCCAGCAAGCTGTTTCATGACATCCACACATGTGCCATGTGTGGCAAGGGCTGCTTACACACAGACACTTTATCTATATTTATTTTAAGTGTTAAAACATTTAAAAGAGGTTAAAAACCCATTACTGTAAACAATGCTAGTTATCTACATTTCTGTTAGGAAATAGATACAGCTAAACCCTTTGTCTTCTATTCCCTTCACTCTTGAGATCAGCATTCAGTAGAAAAAGTAGTTTCTAGTTCCCTTTGCATGTAGCCATCTCTTTCTGTCTCTAAGAAGCCACTTAAGAATTCATTATTCTACCAAAAATAAAAAATAAGCAAAAGGGAAAAAGGAAAGGGAGCGCAGGGGGAGGGAGGAGAGAGCCTTTTATTTATATCTTCCTTAGGAGTTTTGTCCTTCTGGTATTTTTAGCTGACTGACTATTAAAAGCAACCTTAGTGCCTGAGCCTAGAAAGTCACCACCCTGAAAAGACCACCAGTGACAAATGTAAGCAGTTGAGACGGTGGCTTCAGTTGCACATGGTTTTTCTTGGCCTTGCAGGTGGAGGCTAAGGTTTGTGGCACAGCCTCACGCTAGTGGCGAAGGTGGCGTTCTCCCCAGCGTATGGTGTCCCCAGTGTATGGCCCGGGCTCACTGGACTGAGCTGGGAGCGTGGCCTGTGGAGTGTGTTGGGGAGCGTTGTTACGTCTGGCTCAGGAGCATAGAAACGAGCATCTGTGAGGTATTCCTGACCCCGTTTGCTCTTGTGCAGGTGGATGGAGGCATGCCTAGGGGAGGACCTGCCGCCCACCACGGAGCTAGAGGAGGGGCTTCGGAACGGCGTCTACCTTGCCAAACTGGGCAACTTCTTCTCTCCCAAAGTGGTGTCACTGAAAAAAATCTATGATCGAGAGCAGACCAGATACAAGGTGAGTTCTTTGCTTGGTGCCTAGATTAGGGTTAGCACACTTGTTCTGTACAATATCTGTTGAGAAATACGTGCAAGGTGTGTGCTTGGTCCAAACAAAGTACCACCCTTAAAACGTATGTGGGCAGTGTGGAGTAAATACATCAGGAAATGGCATCAGCTGTGCATTTCTGGTAGGATGCTCTGTCAGGGCTATTCATCTAGAATTTCTTAGCCTGGATGATTTTTTTTTTTGTTTCATTCTTAGAAAGTAGAGGAAGTAACTGGGGGAATTACCATTGTCACACTGGAACTAGGCACTGAAGTGTAGCTATAGCGACTTTGGGAAAATTCCCCCTGTAATACTGGAGTTCAAGATACAATGCGAAAGAGCCTTAATTTCAGAATGCTTAGGTAAGGGAATGGACGGAGGCCGTGGCCCAGGCCCTGAAAGGGACACTTGAGATGTTGAGAAGAGGACCAGAGTCCCCGTTTCTAGAGCTCCTAGCAGGAACTTGCTGTCTGAAAGGCAGTTGAGGGATATATAGCCAGAGTGTCAGGGGTTGACTTTCAGGACTGAGCCAAAAGCCGCATGAGTGAAAGCTGCAGACTGTGAAAATGCTTTCATGTTTTATGTTTAAATTCAGCTCAAGAAGGTAGAGGTCCTCAGCCAGAGTCACTAATGTGTTAATTGTCTGAAATGACATAAATCAAAGCAGGAAAGATTTACTCTGGCCCATAGCTCCCTGAGTATACTCTGTCATTTTGCTCCAGTCTTTCTTGGCTGTGGTGACCATCATAGCACAGAACAAAGCTTATAAGGACTCACCTCACAGTGACTGAGAAGTGGGAGCAAATGGGGCAGGAGACTGAAAGAGGAAAGGGAGGGCAGAGAAGGGAGAAGACAGGCGTCTTCAGAGATGTGTCACCAGGACCCACTCCCTCAACTAAAACTACTTCAACTGCTTTTTTTTTTTTCCCCCCCCCCCCCCCCCTTTTGAGATCAGAGTTTTTTTCCTGCATTGCCCTGTCCTGGAACTCATTGTATAGACCGGACTGGCCTTGAACTCAGAGCTCCGCCTGCCTCTGCCTCCTGAGGGCTGGGATTAAAGGCGTGCGCCACCGTTGCTTGGCAACTTCTTTTTTAAGACAAGGTCTTGATATGTAGCCCTGGCTATCCTAAACTCGCTCTGTAGACCAGGCTGGCCTTAAACTTATAGATGTAACCACCCGCCTCTGTCTCCCGAGTGCTGGGATTAAAGGTGCACATTAGCATATCAGACTAGAAACGTCTTAAAAAGGAAAGATTTAATACTTTGAATTGTAAATAAACAGTTATGCTAAAGATGTCTTTAGTGCTATCCCCCATTCTCCTTCTCTCCTTGGATCTCACCTGTGTATTCCTGGCTAGCCCAGAGCTTGCTATATAGATCAAGTTGGCCTGGAGCTCACAGAGAGTTTCCTGCCTCTGCCTCCCAAGAATGGAGTTAAAGGTGTGTGCTGCCACGCCCAGCACGGAGATGCCCTGTAGACAGAACAGTGCCACGTTAATGCAGAGGAGAGGTTTTCTTGCTTGACGTAGGGTCTCACTTTGTAATTGTGGCAGGCCTGGAACTTGTGACAATTTTGCTTCTACCTCCTGAGTGGTGCATGTGCATGCCATCATTTGCAACTGTATATAAATTAAAAAAAATGATTTGCAGCAGCAACTTCTTAAAAATCCCTATTTGTATGTCCCTTTGTGGCTGGGCATGGTGGCACATGCCTTTATCCTAGCATTTGGGGAGCAGAGGAAAGTGAAGTGGACCTCTGAGTTTGAGGTCAGCCTGGTCAACAAGGAGAGTTGCAGAACAGACAAGGCTACATAGAGAAACCTTATCTCAAAAAAAAGAAAAAAAAAAAGAAAGAAAGAAAGAAAGAAAAACCAAACAAACAAAATGCGTATCTCTTTTGAAACACAGCATTGTTTTAGCAGATGCGCATTTGCAGAGGTTTACCTCTGAATATATTGCGAAAGCCTTGACTGATGTGTTGTGTAATCTGTCCCTTCTGACTCTCTGCCCAAGCACCACGCTAACTCCCGTGGTGTATGTGGGCACCGTCTCATACAGCTCACACAGCTGCACAAAGTAGCTGTGATAGTTGAGGCACCTCAGACTAGTACAAGGGCGAACGACTTCTGTCACCATAGATGTCCAAGCCCGAGAACTGCATCTCAGATAATGTGATTCCAGAGGCCGCACTGTAAAGCACGCAGGTGAGGGCGGTTCTCCAGACTGTTTCTAAGGGAGAGAGGGAGATTGGAGCTCTTGGTACTGAGGCGGGCGTGCAGTGACGTCTAGAGGCAGGGTTGTTACACGAAGAGTTCTGTGGTGTTTGCCAGCAGCACCTCATGCGCTTGTGCCCCTTCCAGGCTACGGGCCTGCACTTCAGACACACGGACAACGTGATCCAGTGGCTCAACGCCATGGACGAGATCGGATTGCCCAAGGTAACTCACCTGCCGTTCGTGTTGCTGCTGGTTTTGACATAACAATTCTCATTCAATCTGTAAAATTATTTTCCAAACCAACCAACCATCTCTCCATCCTTCCTTCTGTCCTTCCTTCCCTGCTTTTGTCCCTCACTCCCTTTACACTGCTCTTTGTTGGTTTTTAGAATAGTTGCTCAAGCTGAAGCTGTAGCCTACCTAGGCTGGCTTTGAACTCAAAATCCCCGTGCCTCAACTTGTAGAGTACTGGCTTTGTTTATAGGTACATAACAACATACTGGTTAAGTTTTCCCTCCTCCTCCGTAGATAAGGTCCTTTTCAGTCTGATTCAGGAAAGGAATATTATTCTTTTTCTATTGTATTTGTTCTTTTTCCTTATATATGCTTCGCCTTACCCTAGAGAAATCTAATGTGATAGTTATTTTTCCTACATCAGTTGGAGGTTTACATTGCTGTTTGTGCTTTTGTTTTGTAATTGGGGTGCTGGAGATCAAACCCAGGGTGTTGACTTGCTAGGCAAGTGCTCTGCCAACTGAGCTAGTGACATGTCCGGCTTGGTCTTTGGATAAGATCTTACTCTGTAGCTCAGCCTGACTCTAATGATTTTCCTGGCTAAGCCTTCTGAGTGCTGAGATAGCAGGCATCTATCCAGCCTGCCTTTATACCCACCTAGTGTACATTAAAGTGGTTTTTCTTTGATGAGCTTTATGTAATATGGACTCATCATTTTAAAGTGCACAGCTGTAGTTTTTACTTATACACAATATAATTATATTAAAAGTCTGACCCTAGCAAAACCAAGCAACTATTTTAAAGATGTCACCTTCTAGCTCCAGAATTTACAAATCTACAGGCAGTACGCAAGTTTTTTCACACTTTAGTTGTTGAGGCAATGTAATGAGGTGTGTGTGTGGTGGCTGTGGCTTTAACATGAGAGTGTGCATCCTGAGTGTCTTGTTCAGTTTATTTTGTGATGACCTTAGTAAGTTGTCATCTCTTGCCTTCTCAGCTGTACCTCTGCTTTCACAGACATGGGTTTGTTTTTGTGTCTCTGTCTCTGTCTGTCTGTCTCTGTCTCTCTCTCTCTCTGCCTCTCTCTCTGTCTCTATCTGTCTGTCTGTCTCCCCCTCCCCCCCTCAAATATAGTCCTGGTTGGTCTGGGACTCACCATGTAGTCCAGGCTGGCCCCAAACTCTGCCTGTCTTCTGCATTCACAGTGCTAGATTTAAAGACATGCACCACGAAGCTCAGTGAGACAAGACAGGCCTGCCTCCCACCTGCCCTCTGGACTTTCTTCCCTCCCTCTGCCCCTCCCTCCCTCTCTTCTTCCTTCCTTTCTGTTTCTGACATACTTCTGGGAATGTATTACCCCTCCAACAATTAAAAAAGACACAAGAAGATGTTTTCATCAGTGCTTATGACAGAAAAAAAAAAAAAACTGGAGCAGACTTCATATTCCTTCAGTAGTGGTTCTAATCATGTTAAACCTGAAAATACTGCCAGTAAAGATTGCCTTTGAGAGGCCAGAGAAATTGCTCACCACTTCTGAGCACTGGCTGCTCGTCCATAGAACATGGGTTTAGTTCTCGGCACCCACACCCCACCTGTAGCTCCAAGTCCAGGAGCTCTGCTGCCCTCTTCTGGCCTCCACAATTGCCAGGCCTATACCTGGCATGCAGACAAAACATTCATGCATAAAAATTTAAAAATTGTCTTTGATATTAAGTAAGGGGAGGGACAGTAGCTTAAGGTTACAAACGCTTGTTTCCAGCAAAGATGAGATCACTGTTTTTTTGTGCAAAAATAAAGTAGGTGAGCTTATGAAAAATTGGTAAGGAAATACTTTTCATTACTCTGATGGGATTATTTTCTTTATGGGTTTTATTTTCTTTATAATTCCCTGTGGAGCCCAGGTTTTTTGTAACTGAAGAAAGAATAGAGATAGAAATGAGATCTAGAGTGTCATAAAGTGACTAAAGTCACGTGGTAATCAGTCTTTGATGCCCAGCACAGTGCTAAGCACATCCTTAGGCATGGCTCTGTTGAGCTGACTAAATCCAGATCTGAGTCTTTGTAAGAGGCCCGCTTTTGTCCTCACTTCCTCAGAGTACAGTGCTGAAGTGCTCCACTTTGTGAAGAGTGTGCTTGAGATTTCAGTCCCACAAATGTCAGGAAATGCATTGCACCAAGTTGCTATGGTTACCTGGCCCTTCTGTGCACCTAAGCCTTCTATTCCCGTTTTCTAGAACATAAAATGCACCCTAGTATAAAATCCTGCCTTTCATATAGTGTTGTCATCGTGGGCAGTGGTAATTTACCTCCTTTGAATGGATTTAGAGTGTGTTTATGTTTGCTGTTAGTAGGGGTCTTGTTTTGTTTTGTGGTGGCAATAGAGACGAACCTGGGCCGTCATGCGTGCTAGACAAGTGCTTTGCTCTGTGCTATGTCCTCAGCCTTCATTGGTCTTTATTTTGAGACCGTCTCACTAAGTTTTCCAGACTTCACTGGGTACTGTGGTGCATGCCTGTAATCCCAGCACTCGGGAAGGCAAAGGCACGAGGATCTTTGTGAGTTTGAGGTCAGCCTGGTCTTAAAAAAATGTTTTCCAGGCTTCCCTTCAACTTACTATGCATCCCAGCAAGCCTTGAAGTTAGGATGCTTCTGACTTAGCCTCAGAAATTTGGAGATAGCATGCACTCTTCATCCAGTCCTCCCAAACTTCCTTCACTTACCAGAAATGTCTCTCGTCCATCCACCACCACCACCACAACCTTCCAGACTGCCTCTCCAGCTCCCATGTCCTCACTAGCCAGCGCTGCCTGTCTCCTGTCTCCTGGGTGCTCTCCACGCTGCCTTTCATCCTTTGCTCCAAAGCTAGGGCACATCTTTGTCCTACTTGCCAAGTCCACACTTGTCTGGCTTTGGACATGATAGCCATCTTCTTCCCTCGCTCTCTTGCAAGCACCAGTATTCCTGCGATTCCCCCTGAGGATCTTTTACTGAGGCCTTATCTATCTTAGTAAAAGTTATTTTTTTTTCCAGATTCTTCCAACCAGTCCATTCAGTCTGCTTCTTTGATTTCTTCCTAGATTTTTTACCCAGAAACCACAGACATCTATGACCGGAAGAACATGCCAAGATGCATCTACTGTATCCACGCTCTCAGGTAACCAGGGCTTCTTGCTAAAATAAGTCACTTAAGGATAACTTCTCAGTCGAGTGTGTATCTTTTTTGTCCAGGGTGTAAGAATGAAAGAGGTTTTGCTTCAACTTTGGGGTTTTCCAAATGGAATAGAAGGCTATTATCCTTACAGAAACACCTGTGTTGTTTTTAGGGAGCAAAGAGAAGTGATTTGTTTATTCTCATAATACATTATTGTTGCAGAAACATGGTATAATCTTTCATCTTTTATCTGATGTCTCTCATAACTGCATCTTAATCAGGGTGTGGTGCCCTTCATTTAGTTTTCTAGGCCTCTGCCATTGTTACTTGTTCATTCATTAAGTAATTTTTATACCAACACAAATATGATAGGAAGGAAAGTATAATTTTATGGAAAAATGACTTAATTTCAAGTTCCCACTTCTTAGACTCAGCCCGGTACTGACTTAGCAGGAAACAGTGCTGTGTGTACGGAGCGGGAGGGGGAGAGGAGGGTGCATAGTACAGTTGGGAATGGTGGGATAATGTTTTATTGGACTTGCTTCACGGCTGTAGGACTAACGGAAAAGGTTGGGGCAGAAGGGATGTGAAGGTGAGATTTGTTTGCTCAAATTCCTCTTGCTATATGCCCTCATGCATGCATGCTTAATCAATGCTAATTTTATGAGTGAAAGTGTATAGCATGTGTCTATAAGAAGCCTGTTGTCTCAAGTTGAGTCCATGACCTCACACATGCTACACGTACCTTCTGCCACTGAGCTGCCCCGTCTCTGGGGTTTTGATGAGACTTAGGCTGGACTCATCATTGTGAGTGTTTGGAAGAGCGACTACAGCTGGCTAGTACACCTTCTGTGTGAAGAGCCTAATGAGTTCCAATGCACGTATCTGGACTAATCCTCAGCATTGTGACTGTCTGTGGTGGAGGCCTTGTGAAGGTCATGCCTACAAAGGCCTTCTGAGCTTGGCAGGTGTGGAGGTGGGGGTCTGTCCAGAGAGGTGCTGCCGAGGCCCTGAGTAATTAACAGCCTCTTCTACGTACTGTCAAGAGTTGCTAACTTAGCTCAGGAATGACACTGAATGAGAGGAGAGAAACCATAGATCGCAAGTCAGAACTCTCTGCTCTGTGCTTTCTAAGCATAGGCTGCATAAGCAAGAGAAATGGAGAACAATAGTGGGTTTCCACCCTTTGTCCTGATGTGTCATTAGAAAGGGGCTCTGGACCCCTGCTGCATCAGAGGCTGCCCAAGGAGCAGAATGGAATTGTGCAAACTTGGAGTTAGAAGGATCAGGAGTTCCAGGGGCTCCTCGGCTACATAGTGAGTTCTAGGCCAGCCAGGACTGCAAAGTGAGATCTCCCACCCCAATGCAAATTGAAATAAAACCCCACCAATTTTGGTGTTAAATAAGCCCACCAACCCTCGCCTTATATTAAGAAAAATTAAACCCCCCCCCCCCACACACACATGTGAAAATTGAGTTTGGGTTAGTATGACTTCATTTGTTGGCAAAAACTGGTAAGTTACCTGAGATTATCTTGAGTATTTATCTTCAGTGTATGGCTGTTTGGAAGATACCACAGTTTATAGATGTGTGCAAACCTGGATTACTCTGTTGCACTTTTTAAAAAACTTATTTATTTTATGTGCATGATGTTTGTGTAAGGGTGTCAGATCTTGGAGTTACAGACAGTTGTAAGCTTCCTTTTGGGTGCTAGGAATTGAACACAGGTCCCCTGGAACAGTCAGTGCTCTTAACTGCTGAGCCATCTCTCTAGACCCCAACTCCCAACCCACACCCCTGGTTGCACTTTTTTGTTTGTTTGTTTGTTTTTTGTTTTTTTGAGACAGGGTTTCTCTGTGTAGCCTTGGCTGTCCTGAACTTGCTATGTAGACCAGGCTCCTGATTGCACTTTTTAAAAATACTTAAATAATTTTATTTGCAGCTAGATGTGGTGGCGCATGCCTGCAACCCCAGCACTCAGGGAGTCAGAGGCAGGAGGATCACTGTGAGTTCAAGGCCAGCCTGGTCTACAGAGTGAATCCAGGACAGCCAAGGCTACACAGCGAAGCCCTGTCTGGAAAACAAAACAAAACAAAAAATCATTTTATTTTGCATGTGCACAGGTATGCATGTCAAGGTCAGAGGACACCTCACAGGAGTCAGTTCTTCCACCATGTGGATCCTGAGGGTCAACCTTGGGTCAGCAGGGTTGATGGCAAGATGCCAGGGCAACGTACCAGCTCCTTCTGATATTTTTGTTGGTTTGTTCTACGTCTTGCTGAGTCAGTGTCTATAAAGTGCATGTCTGATTTCTTCTAATTCATTGATTTTGAACCCCACAGTTTTATGGACATTTATCTCTGAAAGACTGGCTGCTGAGATTTGTTGTCCTGCCCTTCATAGAGCTTGGAGTCTAGAATCTCCCCCCCCCCCCAAGACAAGGCTTCTCTATGTAGCCTTGGCTGCCCTGGACTCACTTTGTAGACCAGGCTGGCCTCAAACTCACAAAGATCCTTCTGCCTCTGCCTCCCCAGTGCTGGGATTAAAGGCGTGCGCCACCATACCCGGCTTACAGTCTTTTTATTCTCTAAAAAACAAAGATACATAACATGCACTGCATTTTAAACTCTTAGTTAGCCTGATCTAAGCCTCTCTGTCAGTAATAGGAGCTCACCGAAGCACAGTTTGCTTTGCTGTCTGAGTCGTTTTCGTGAGACTTGTTCAGGTATCTTCCTACCTAAAACTTACAAGTGAGAAGACCTCACCAGTGCCAACAGAATATCAGCTATAT
Source organism: Acomys russatus (assembly GCF_903995435.1). Classification (NCBI taxonomy): domain Eukaryota; kingdom Metazoa; phylum Chordata; class Mammalia; order Rodentia; family Muridae; genus Acomys; species Acomys russatus. The sequence continues at coordinate 35,712,758 of NC_067143.1, read as the reverse complement.
TAACATTAACATCTAATTACATTAACTTTGTGCCACAACTGGGACTTGAATTGGAATCTGAGGGGAATCTTTCATTGTATTGTGCCACTCATTGTGACAAAAAGCACACAGAGGTAGACACTGCCACCGCCAGCTCACTTCAGTGCTCTTCGCGGGTTTGCCCTTCCCGTGAGAGCAGCAGTACCGCAGCAGGAGGCCTCACTCTGCACCTTGGTGTCTTCTAGTTTGTACCTGTTCAAACTGGGCCTGGCTCCTCAGATTCAGGACCTGTATGGGAAGGTCGACTTCACAGGTAAGGACTCGCAGAGCCTCGTGCAGTCGGGAACCGCCCGGAAAGTTCAAAACTTGTCTTAAAGGAGACAGGCTTGGAAAGTACTCTGCAAGGCAGACGTGGGAGCATAAATAAATGGCCTGTTTTCGTGTGGAGAAAGAGCAGGGCCTGGGAATGGCCAACGCTGCTCTGTTTTCGTGTGGAGAAAGAGCAGGGCCTGGGAATGGCCAATGCTGCTCTGTTTTCGTGTGGAGAAAGAGCAGGGCCTGGGAATGGCCAACGCTGCTCTTTCATTGTGATGTGGGGGACTGGTGAATTTAGTGTTCTTGTATGTGTTTTTGTATGTGTGCGTCGGTTATTTGAGAATAGTAACACCTACGTCATAAAATGTTAGTTTGTGGTGCTAACATTAAATGTGTACATGTTGTGAAAAAAGTTTTTTTAACTAGTACCTCTTGGGGAAGAACTAAGGGACAGGAGTGGAGTGCGAGGTGACTCAGAAACAACAGCTTAGTTATCTTAAAAGTTTAAATTTTCCTGGTCCACATTTCTTGTGTATTGTAAGTACAGTAAAATACCTTATAGAGAGAGGCTTTGGGGACTGGAAATCCAGAGTCAGACAACCCGTTGGCTTGGCTGCTGGGGAGAGAATACTAGCAGATGGTCTGGTGGGAGCACACACAACAGAGACTGGACTCTAAGACTAGAGCCAGAAAACTGCGGGGGTCCAAGCTTTCTCCAACAGCCAGTTGTGAGAAGTAAAGGTTCTGTCAGAATAACCTTACTCCTTTCCAAGAACAGGGTCTTCAGTGACCTAGGGACCTCCCACTAGACCCGCCTCTCACAGCCCCACAGTGTGGACTGAGCTCTAACATGGATGCTGTGGGATAAGCCACGTTCCAAGCCCTAACATTTTGTGCGTTTGCTATAGTCAGGTGCTTGAAGAGATTGGGCCTGAGGAGAGAGTGGACAGTGGTAGCATTGGTCAGGAGTTAGGTTCAACTCTCTCAACTGGTGATTATTTTGTCGGCCTTGGAGTTTAAAATTCGTAATAAAGCTTTTATCTATAATATTTTTCCTTCCAGGAAACTCATTCACTAGACTCAGGGGAAAGGCCAAAGCTTGCTTTATCATTTGGCTTTCTGCCTTAGAAAGAAAACTGAGTAGCAGCTAGTGATTTGGATTATAAAGACAGAGATAACGGACTGTGACTCAGCCACTGAGTTCCCTTTAGAGCCTCTGTTCATGCATAGATTTCTGTAGGAAATACTGTAAGTAGCAGTTCTTAAAAGCTGTGTCCCCTAGGTCTCCTTGTCGTATAGTTATGTTTGATGCTCTTGACCATAGTAGTAAGCTGATGTTACTGATGACTTGTCTGGCAGGTACTGTGCTAAGTGCTTTCATACAGTATTAATCATTAATTAGAGGCAGGGGCCTCTATTTATCCCATTTCATAGTTGGAAGAATCTGAGTCTTCTAAGTTAGGAGAAGGCGCTTCCCTGTGTGACTGGGTCTCCATCCTTTCCTGCAGAGGAAGAGATCAACAACATGAAGATTGAGCTGGAGAAGTACGGGATCCAGATGCCTGCCTTCAGCAAGATCGGCGGCATCCTGGCCAATGAGCTCTCGGTGGATGAAGCTGCTCGTAAGGATGGAGCTTTTCTGGGCTGAAATGGGCTTTACTCAGTGGCTGGTGATACGCTGGGGTTCTGGGCACGAGCAGCTCTGCTAGCAAGCTTTCATCTGTAGATAGTTTTGGACCTGCTCTAGTCCATGCTGTGGTCATTTGGAAATAGATGATCACTTTTTCTTAAAGACATTTAAGAAGTGAGTCTAAAATTTTGGTCCCTTTTTGGGATCTTTTTGTAAACAGTATTTAGTACGTAGTTACGGGTGGACATTTTCCCACAGCAGAGACACCTGGCTAGGTAATATTATGGGTATGCAAGCTGAACTGAAAATCCCAATGGGTTCCAGGTGGAGCTGCCTGCTCTGCACAAAGGAAGAGATGGCAGGCGGAGGGCCAGGCTGCTCCTCCAGCCCTGCTTGCTCTTGTTCTCTGGGAAAGGAGTCTCTGTATCGGCTGGCCTGTGTGGTGTACACCTGTTACCACCTATAAGCTCCGTGTGCCGTGTCCTGATTTTGTTGTTTGTTTGTTTCTCTTTAGTACATGCTGCTGTTATTGCTATTAATGAAGCTATTGACCATAGAGTTCCAGCCGACACGTTTACAGCCCTGAAGAACCCCAATGCCATGCTTGTCAATCTGGAAGAAGCCTTGGCTTCCACCTACCAGGATATTCTTTACCAGGCCAAGCAGGACAAGATGGCAAATGCTAAAAACAGGGTAAAAATGCAGCAGTATCTTCTAAATTGACTTATACTCTTCCATATTTGGTAAATCTGCATTTTAAAAGCTATTTTCTTTGGATGTAATTTTATGTGCAGTACAGTTTGCCCATTTTGTGTGTACAGTTGAGTTCTGATAGATATGTATATGCTTATTTAACTGTCATGCCAAGAGCTCCCACTGCCTGTGTGCCATCAAGTCCACTTTCCCACTCCAGCTCTTGGCAGCTACCAGTCTGTTTTCCCTTTCTTATTTTTTCGAGACAGAGTTTCTTTGTGCAGCTATGACTGTCCTTGAACTCACTCTGTAGACCAGACTGCCCTTGACCTCAGAGCTCTGCCTGCCTCTGCCTCCTCAGTTAAAAGGCATGAGCTACCATGTGCAGCTCTCGGTCTCTTCTCTATCACTTCTTACCTAGAATTTCTCATAAGTGGAATTGCTTAGTGCATAGTCTTCTGGCATTGAACTTTTTTTTGTGTGTGTGGGGGGAGTCCATTTCACGCTTTATGTGGCCATTTAAAGTAAATTTGAATGGTTTTCTTTTTAGCTATGATCTCTAAATATTAATATTATTGTTGTGTGTGGAATGATTCCGTTAGTGATTGTAGCCACCCTTGACACACAGATGAGGCTCTCTCAGAACAAAACAGCTGCTTGCCATTGACCCCAGCACCTGGGAGGCAGAGGCAGATGGGTCTCTGTGAGTTTGAGCCCAGCCCTGGCCTATATAGTGAGTTCCAGGCCAGCCAGAGCTTCATAGTGAGTCTCTCTCAGGGCTGGTGAGAAGCCTGAGGACCTCGTTCAGTCACTAGAACCCACGTGATGGTGAAAGGAGAGAGCTAACAAGTCTATAGAGTTGTTCTCTGGCTGCCACGTGCTCACACTACACCCACCCGTTCATCATCCGCGTATACAACAATAAACGAACAAGACTCTACGCACATTTATTTAGCCCTTGGAGTCAGTGACTGAGAAGTCTTGATTTGTTGAGAGGTCTTCAGATGGCAAATTGAAGGTCTGTGCCTGTTTTTTGTGGAGCAGGGATTTTAAGGCCCAGAGTAGGTGCTGGGAAGGCTTTCAGGCAGGCCACAAGGCTCCTAGCCTGCACCTGCACAAGCCCTCCTCTCAGGCAGGGATGCCGGCTCAGCCGCTGCCCTTAGTAGGCAGGGTGGTTCCTCCTGTGCTTCCTTCCGGCTCAGGTGTGTGTGTGTGTGTGTGTGTAGGTGTAGTCATGTAACTGTCACAGAAGATCTGAACTGCATACCTCGACTTGCTCTTGGTTTGTCATGGGGGTGGGGGAGGGGAGGAGAACATACATATGTCTCCCTTCCCTGGGCTCTTCAGAGAACTGGGCTGATCTCTACCCTTTTTACCCATCTTCAGACGGAAAATTCTGACAGAGAAAGGGATGTTTACGAGGAGCTGCTCACACAAGCTGAAATCCAAGGGAATGTGAACAAAGTCAATAGTAAGTATGGCCCTGAGTTAGACACCCAGGGAGGTAGGGGAGCAGAGTGGGCACTGAGCTGCTTGCTTATGGTGTGGCTGGGGCTGCTCACTGGGTTGTTTGAGAGTCTGTGCTTCCTACAATCTGTGCCTGTTTCTGGTATTGTCCCTGGCAGGTTTTCACTCATGGACCTGTATAGCTTCTGGGATGGTCCTTTTGGTGACAGCTTTATTCTTTTACCCTGTTACAAATGTAAAAATTATTTTCTGCGTGCGCGTGCACACACACACACACACACACACACACACACACACACTTTTTGAGACAGAGTCAGTAAGATACCTCAGCAGGTAAAAAGTGCTTGCTGCTATGCTGGGTGATTTATTTGAGTGTGATCCCTGCAACTCACATGGTGGAAGAAGAGAGAGCTGGTTGTCTTCAGACCTCCACAGTCACTCACACACATGCACACAAATAAATAAATGAGTATTTTGTACAAATAATATTTTATAAAAAGAATTATTGGGACTGGCAAATGGCTCAGCAGGTAAAGAAGTTTGCTGACAAATCTGGTGATCTTAGTTCAGTTCCCACCGAAGACCCACATGGTGGAAGGAGAAAACCAGTCCAGCAAGCTGTCCTACACAAGCACCCCTCCCACTAAACACAACAATGTAACTAAAATTTAAAAAAAAAATAAAGAGCCACATAACCAATAAATGAGATAGGTCCTGTCTACGTTTTCTCATATCCTTCAAAGTATGCATTTAATTAAAACTGAGAATGTAGCCTTTTGTTTTTGTTTGTTTGTTCCGTTTTGTTTCAAGATTGGGTTTCTCTTGTGTAACCGACCTGGTTGTTCTGGATTCACTTTGTAGAACAAGCTGGCTGGCCTTGAACTCACAGAGATCCTTCTGCCTCTGCCTCCCAAGTGCTGGGATTAAAGGCATATACAACCATGCCCTGCTAGAGATTCTAACTTTTTTTTTTTTCTTCGAGACAGGGTTTTTCTGTGCTGCCTTGCTTGGTCTGGACTCACTCTGCAGACCAGGCTGGCCTCGAACTCACAGTGAACCGCCTCCCAAGTGCTGGGATTAAAGGCGTCTGCCACCGTGCCCAGCAACTTTTTTTTTTTTTTGTAAACATGTGCGGTATTCACTTTTGATAATAGTTTCTCTGGGTTGTCTTTGCATTTTGTTCCCCTCTGCTGAAGAAGCTGCGCCGGGTCACTAACATGCCAGACAGTGTGGCAGGTGAACCCAGCAGAGTCCTTGTGCAGTGTTTCAGGAGTGCAGCTCTCTCGAGGGGCCCAGTTGTTTGATCTATCCCCGATGCATTCAGTTCAATTCATGACTTACAAAGACTTTACTTCTAAAATGTTCCAGCCTGAGATTTGTCCTCTTGTTCTCTGTGTTTCCCCCTTTCTCTCCCCTCTCCCCACTTTCCTTTTCTATGCTGGGTATAGAACCCAGGGCCTTTGCATGCTAAGCACACCTCTGCCACTAAGCTGCTGGCCCATCCCCATCCCCTGGCAATGGTGTGTCAAGCAAGAGTCAAATGCCACGGAGGAAGCGGTTGAAGGAACTTCGGCTCTTAGTGAGATGTCTGCTATCACAGTAGGCAGAGTTGGGTGGATTCAGTGTGAACTCCAGAGTGGGAACTTAAAGATTTTTTTTTTTTTAAATAAACAAAATTGTCCAAAGCTGTAAACTGTCATGGAAGGACCTTTCTTCTGCTTGTGTTTCGCAGTTTGGAAGCATCATTAGGAATGTTGCCATTTTGAGGATTGTAGGCATTGCATGGGTGGGTTTGGTGGGTTTATCTTGGGGCTAAGCTGTCCACAGCTGGAAGCTGTTAAATATGCCCGGGGTGTGGCAGGGGTCTGTAGACCAGGAACGGTGTGCTTGGAGACTCTCCGCTCAACGGCTTTCAGGGCCTCTGGCTCTTGAGCTTCTGAGCCATGGTGGAGCCAGGACCAGGCTGTTGTGCTCTTGTCAGCTGGTTTTACACCTTTGCTTTCCCATCAGCACTTTCTGCACTGGCCAACATCAGCCTGGCTTTAGAGCAGGGCTGTGCACTGGCCCTGCTCAAGGCTCTGCAGTCTCCAGCTCTGGGCCTCCGAGGGCTGCAGACCCAGAACAGTGACTGGTACATGAAGCAGCTCCAGAGCGACCAGCAGCAGAAGAGACAGGTGGGCATGCTGGGTGGGGCTGTGGGCTGCCGGGCCTCTGCTGTCTGTGCGCTCCCCCAGGTGTTCAGTCCACACATCCATGCTGTCCCCCAGAGGTCCGGCCCTCGCTTCCATGCTCCACCCTCAGGCGTTTCCATGGTCATTCCTGAATACAGCTATTTTCTTCATACAGTTTGGGCTGGTGGTATTTTTAGTCTGGACAGAGTGCACATTATCTAAGTCCCTATTTCACTTTGAGAACTGTGGACCCTCTTTTAAAATACACACCTCTCCATCACCCACTCCAGTTCTTCTCCCTGTAAGAAAAACCTTTGTGGGAAAACCTGAAGCTTTTCCAATCTTACTTCAGGAAGTTCTACTTTGAAAATGAGAAGCCCGGGCTGGAGAGATGGCTCAGAGGTTAAGGGCACTGACTGCTCTTCCAGAGGACCTGAGTACAATTCCCAGCAACCACATGGTGGCTCACAACCATTTATAATGAGATCTGGTGCCCTCTTCTGGCCTGTAAGGGTACATGCAGGCACAGCACTGTATTTAAAACAACAAATAAATAAACAAAGCCCACATTCCCAGTTTCCTCTGGCTGACATTGGAAAATACTTCGGGTGCTGCAAGGATGGGTCGTGTGGAGCTAGACTTGTAGGCCTTCTCCTGAGGAACAAACATACAGGAAAGACGTCTCTGTTGTTGTCTAAATAAAGACAAGTACACATTTTACAAGTTCCCAGAGTACATTGGTTTGAGTGAGCCACATTAATAATGCCCTTGTGAGTTTGTTCACAAGTAATCACTCATAGAACATTTCAGGACTTTACACACACACACGTGCGCGCACGCGCGCGCGCGCACACACACACGCACACACACACACACACACACACATGCACACACAGAGGTATATAGATAGATAGCCACTCTACCCTAGAGTTGGCAAGGGCTTTTGGCTCTAGTCAGTATGGCACATGAAGCCTGGAACTGTCACTTACATCTCTGATTCTCTGTCCCTTGTGACTGCTGTTAAGATGACTTTCAGGTCTAGAGGCCTATGCCCATCATCTCATCAGTGTTCTCTGCTTTTCCTAGAGTGGCCAGACTGACCCCTTGCAGAAGGAGGAGGTACAAGCCGGAGTGGACGCTGCCAACAGCGCTGCCCAGCAATACCAGCGAAGTAAGAGTCCCTCAGCTCCAAGCCATGGAAGTGTTCAGAGGGAGGAAAGTTGTGGTTTTATGTCATGAAAGGGTCTGAAGTTATGTCACCTGACACCTGAGCCTACTAGTCACAGTGAATAGCCAAGTAACTTTGGTGGCAATAGGGCTCTTCTGGTTTATAAGCAGCGCTGGAGTCCATGCAGACTCACTGTGGTTTATAAAGCCTTTGTGGGTAGTTAGGGAAGAGGCAGCACTTAAAGGGCAGTGAGTTTGAGACTGCGAAAGAGGAGAGGACAGTCCTGATTGTAGCAGCGAGGAGAAAAGGAGAGGGCAGAACGTGCCGCTGGGGAAAGGTGGGCGTAGGGCATGGCTGCTGTGGACTCTTGCACCGGTTTTGGGCAGAGCGTGAGATGCCGCTGGGAAGCTTTGACGGGCAGCCTCACCAGAGGCCTCCTGGGGAAGGAAGAACTGTTTCAGCACACATGATGAACAGTAAAGACAGACAGTGGAGGTGAAGAGGGAAAGCCACTGTTGTCTAGACCCACACTGGGTTTTATTGAGCAAGCACATGACAGGGAAGGGAGGGCAGAGGTGTAGGTGCTGGGTGACAGACAGTCCATGGCCCTGCTTCCTCTGTCCTCCACGGGGTGATTAAGCACAGTTAACTGTGCCCCCTCCCCCACACCATGCTCAGTCCTGCAGTGTGCCTGTGTTCCCAGGGCAGGCACTAGAAGCACCAGGTTTTTTCCCTTAAGACAGAGGAGACACGCAGGAGAACAAAAAGTTCAGTCCAGGACAAGAGCGGCCTTCCTCTTGAGTGCACTCAGCTGGAGGGCTTGAGCAATTCAGGGAGCAGCACTGAAAAAGGAGGCTGAGGGTCTGGCCTGTGGGGGCTGGAGTCTGCCCTGCTTAGAGGGCAGAAGCTCTAGGGAACCAAAGGTGCAGACAGCTCTCAAAGGAACTAGCTTTCAAAGCCTCGGGGTTTGGCCTCCTTGGGATGAGGAAGAGGAAGAGAGGAGGAACTGCCCCTAGCAGTGGGGCAGGATGTTTTCCTGGACTTGGCCCGCTATGTGAGTGCTGTGTTGTTGGCACAGTCTAGCACTTGCAGGACATAGGCATTGTCTACAACTGAAAAAGCTCTCATAGAAAGTGTGGCAGAGGGGACTGGAGAGATGGCTCGGAAGTTAAGAGCACTGGCTGCTCTTCTAGAGGTCCTGAGTTAATTCCCAGCAACAACATGGTGGTTCACAACCCATCTACAACAAGATCTGGTGCCCTCTTCTGGTGTGCAGGTATACATGCAGGGAAAACACCACATACAGAATAAGTAAATAAATCTTAAAAATGAAAAAAGAAAAAAAGAAAGTGTGGCAGCAGTGCCAGCCAGTAGCTAAGTAGGTACCCAGGCAGGGGTGGCTACTGTCGTGTAGGAAGCAGGTCCTTAATGCCTATAGCATGCATGGCAGAATCAGCGTGCAGGAAACTGAAGCACTGTATAAAGACATGTATGTAAACATATATGACTTACTCTTCTTCACCGATGGGGTCACCCTGGCCTCCTACAGCTGCTCCTCAACAACAGACCAGACAGTGCTAGCCTGGCATAGTCCAGCTTGAAATTAGGTGCCAGGTAAATCAGTCCCTTGCCTGAGACAGCACATCCTGCATGACAGCCGGCTGGCAGAGGGTCCCTGGCATAATGGGCTGCCAGTTGGATGTGCAGCCTCCCGTGCTGCCTGTGGGCTCTGCTTATACAAGTTAGGGGTGAGTCCTTGCTCATAGGCTACAGTCCAGTCCATAGGCTCAGAGTTGGGCAAACAAAGGTCCTTATGGTAGGTGACTTAAAATGTCTCCCAAGATCTTCAGCTCATCCACAGGCTTGGTGCAATCCTCACACCAACAAGAGGCCTGTGTCCACTGCCATGGCCTTTGCAGCTTGTCCTCAGCAGTAAAGCCGTCCTTGGCTTTCTGTATTCAGTGTGGGCTTAGCCTTGGGCCTGGCTCCATCACTGCCCAGCTAGATGCAGCTCTGCTCCTGTTGGGAGTCCATGTCTCTGCTGCTGCCATTGTGTCTCACTCTCACGACAGGGCTACCGCCCTGCCATCTTCAGTGAGGTGGTGGGTTTTCAGAGACAAGTTCCGCTTCAAGCACCATGACTGATACTATAGGTACAGAATAACTTTATTCTATATAAATTGGTACCTCCTGGCCACATTTGGTGGCCCATACTGTAATCACAGCAGATCCTAGGTTGAGGTTTTTTTGTTTTTGTTTTGTTTTGTTTTTTGGTAAATGGGAGTGTGGGGTTCTAGAAAGATGGTTCAGCAGGTCAAGTGTTTGTTGCTCAAACATGAGGACCAGGATTCTGATCCCCAGGGGTCATGACAGCTGCCTTGTGATCCCAGTGCATGGTAGGCAGGATGGGGAGCCAGGTTCAGCAAGAGACTCTGCCTTTGGTATATAAGATGGAGAGTGATCAGTGCACCCAACATCAATCTAAGGCCTCCACACATGTCCTGCCACATGCATCTACATACGTGAATGTGTATACACACATATATTCCACAAAACTTTTAAAGCAGGTTGTGAGGGATGGTGTTTGATGCTACACGCCCAGAGGTTTTGCTCTGTAGGGGGTCAGGTTTTGTCCCCAGAACTCCCATGGCAGTCTGCTGGCTTATTGTAACTCCAGGTCTAGGGCATCTGACACCCACTTCTGATCTCCATGGACACCAAGCACACATGCAGTACATATACATACATGGTACCAAGACGTCATACATACAACATAAAAATAAATCCTTTTTAAAAGCAGCCAGCCATGTGGCACACCTATTTAATTCCAGCACTCGGGTGGCAGAGGCAGGTGGATCTCTGTGGGTTCAAGGACAGCCTGGTCTACAAAGTGAGTTCCAGGGCAGCCAGGGCTACAAAGCAAGACCCTGTTTCAAAAACAAAGCAAAACAAAACAAGGCACTGTTTCTGCACAGGGCGCTAAGCCCACTGCATGTTGACCTGTTTTCCTACAGGGCTGGCAGCAGTGGCAGCAATCAATGCAGCGATCCAGAAGGGCATTGCCGAGAAGACCGTTTTGGAGCTAATGAATCCTGAGGCCCAGCTGCCCCAGGTGTATCCGTTTGCCGCTGATCTTTATCAGAAGGAGTTGGCCACTCTGCAGCAGCAGAGCCCTGAAGTGAGTTAACTGAGCCTGCTCTGTTTGGGAACAGAGTTGGGTAGAAGTGAATTCAACACCCACGTCTCCGTGTGCTTGGGTAGAAGCTTTTCCCAGAAACTCAGTTTCCGCGTGGAACTTCTAATTCCCTCAGTGTTAGGGAGTCACTGTTTCTCCTCTCTTCCCCTCCTGCACAGCATAGCCTCACCCACCCTGAACTCACTGTTGCTGTGGAGATGCTCTCATCTGTGGCCCTCATCAATAGGGCACTGGAGTCAGGAGACATGAACACGGTGTGGAAGCAGCTGAGCAGCACAGTTACAGGCCTTACCAATATCGAGGAAGAAAACTGTCAAAGGTGGGAGCCCGGAGCCTGTGCCTTGGGTGCATTGCATGGCTGTTGTCTTTGTTGTTTTGTGTCTACACACCCGCTTTCGTCCCAGGCTTTATGTCTTCTTTGTGCTGTCAGTACGTCACAGGCACCGCGGCATTCTGGTTTTGTTGGTGCTGGGGTTGGAACCTGGTAGTGCTCTATCGCTGTGCTGTCTCCAGTTTGGCCCTTGTCTGTCTTTGCATGAGTCCCCTGCTTCTAAAGCTGGTCTCCCAGAACTTAGAGACTAAGTGGTTTCCTAGTGTGTTTATTCTTTAGGGCTACTCTGCAGTCCCAGAACTTACATTAAACACTCCTTTATTCTCTATCGAATTTGTTCCTTGAATAATCATTCTGAAGGGTGTTTGTTCTCTCCCTGGTTTTTTTTTGGGCTGGGATAGGTATCTCGATGAGTTGATGAAGTTGAAAGCCCAGGCACATGCAGAGAATAATGAATTTATAACATGGAATGATATCCAAGCCTGTGTGGACCATGTGAACCTGGTGGTACACGAGGAACATGAGCGTGAGTAACCGCCACACCCCTGTGCTGTGCCTGGGGGCTGGGAAGATGCTCAGCCAGGCAAGCGCCTGCCCCGCGAGCAAGAGGACGTGAGTGCAGATCCCCAGTGTCCATGGAAAAATTGGGTGTGGCAGTGTACACCTGTAACTTCAGTACTGAAGAGGAGGGAGGCAGAGCGCTCATCCGCCAGCCGGCGCAGTGATTAGGGAAAAGGCCTCTGAATGCATGTCCACATATCTGCACCGTATACCCGCAACAGGCACAGGCACACAGGCACACATATACACCGCAAGAGCTAGTTCTAAATACCACTTCTCCAAGGGCTTTTGAATGAAATATTGAAATATATAGTTTATATACTCCACACATATGTATGTAGAGTTATATAAAACTCAAGTAACAATGGTTGGGTGCTGCTTTCAGTCCACCAGACTACGTGTCTAATAAATACATTTTTGGCCTGGTAGTGGTGCATGCCTTTAATCTCAGCATTCAGGAGGCAGAAGCAGGTGGGTCTGTGAATTCGAGGCCAGATACAGCCAGAGTGAGTTCCAGGACAGCCAAAGCTACACAGGACAAAATCAAGAACAAACAAACAAATAAATAATTTGGGGGAGAAGTGAATTGAACATGATCTGTTATAGCTATTAGCGATAGTTATAACAGTTATATATCATATAACAAGTAGTTCTAGCAAAAACTGCCTAAATTGTGTCATCTTGTGGAGGGCAGAGTCCCCCACAAGACTCCTGGTCAGATATGAGCTGCAAGTTCAAGCTAGGCCTGTCTTCTGAACAACTAGCTACAAAGTTGAGGTTTCCCTCTGCCGCCTCAGGATTAGTGGTTTGCTTGAATGGCTCTTAGAACTCAGAGTCATGCTAGACTCAGGCTTACAGTTTGGTTATAAGGGATACAATCAGGAGGCAAAAGAGGAGAGCCAGGGACTGCACCTGGGAGGGTTCTGAATGCAAAGCCACCATGGCCTCGGGAGGTGTCAGCCTCTGGATACTAGCATCACTTACTGATGCAGGACTCACTGAGCTTTGGGTATCCAGAACTGACTTCATTACCTCCACATGATTGACTGAATTACCCACCACATATCTGGTAGTCAGGAGGCCGGGCTGGTACTGCATGACTTGAAGCTGTGTCTTACCAGAAACTTTCCTGAGGCCCGCCATCAGATGTCTCTGCTGACACACCTTCAGGTGTGGTGGGAGGTATTGCCATAAATGGCAGCCTTCCCCTCAGAAACCAGCCAAATACCACAGCACACAGCGGGAGTCCCTCCCAAAGTAGCCTAGCCGGCCTGGGTGGGTGTTTCCAATTTCAGTTTGTATTTTCTGTGAGAAGCACTCACTGACTTGTGGGAAGAGATCAGCCTGGAATGGGAAATCCTGGCTTAGATCTTCAGTCTGCCTCTCGTTTGTTGTGTAATCCTAGGGAGGAGGCCCCCAAGCCTCCAGTCTCACTCATTCAGAATGATGAATGATCTTGGTTGCACATCTGCGTCTTCCTGAACGCTGGGAAGCCAGTTTCATCAACCCCCAGCATGTGGTGGGCCCAGGCTTGCATCTCAGCACTCAGGAGGCCTGGCCAGGGTTAAAGCCTTCCTGAGCTTCACAGTGACACAAGACAAAAGCACACTTTTAAGTCAGTGCTTTGAAAATGAAACAAAAGACCCCAGCTTCCTGTAGGAATGGAAGGACGAGGGGATTTTTTTATTATTATTATTATTATTATTATTATTATTATTATTATTATTATTATTAATTATTATTATTAGACAAGGGAATTTAGATGAAGTGAAA